>NC_056748.1:1091096708-1091201213 GCF_019279795.1 Protopterus annectens | reverse complement strand
TGCAAAATTATGCAGCATTAATTATTTCAAGGGAATACCTGAGTGCTTAGAATGTAAATTTAGAGAAATGTCCATCCCCCAGATAAATGTTACATTAGAGAGGCACTTATTTTATACAAAACACCAAAACCCATGTGAAACATTTGCAGCTTATATCACTGACATGAGAAACAAGGCCAAAACATGCAGATTTGATGACTTTAAAGATGAATTAATATAGGACAGGCTTATTTGTGGTGTTAATAGTGCATCAGTGAGAAAGATTTTGCTTTGTGACAGTGATTTAACGTTAAGCAAAGCCATAGAGATTAGTCAAATCTATGAGCTGACAGAAAGGCACACAAGCATGCTTACAAGTGATAAAAGCATGGCTTTAACAACCTCCAGAACAAACATTGACAGCATGCAACATGTAGCAAGCAGAAAAAGGCCTAAGCACAGGGTATCAACAGCCACTGTGTGTATGGCTGGGAAACCAGTAGCTTACTAGCAAGCTCCAAGATTAGCTCAGTAAAAATGACATGCTCAGTATAGTATGAGTGAGTAAGCAAAACCCAAGTCAAGTCTTATTGTTAACTGTCCTAATTGTGCAGCCAATCATGAGTCTAAAAGAGAGAAGTGCTTAGCATTTGGTTAGTAATGCCACAAGTGTAAAAAATGGAACCATTTTCAAAAGTTTTGTAAATCAAGCAAACCTTATTCAGTTATTAACAAAGGTCACTCAAAAAAGCAAGTTGATCATATAGAGAGCTGGAACCCTGCTTTCTATGTAGATGGTGTATCAGTGGTCTGTGAAAAGGTTAATGTAATAGATTTATTGCCAAAGAACAAAGTATTTTTGTACTGTCCTGATCAATGGTAAACCCACAAAGTACACACTGGTTCAAAGTGTAATGTAATGGCAGCAGAAACATTTGCTAAAGTCAAGGCTGGTGAGCAATTTAATTTGGGCAATTGTGTGAAGCTTGTTGCTTATGGAGGTGAAGAGATTCAAAACTAAGGCTTAGTAAACAAAAAAAAAAATCCTATCTCTCTACTCATTTCCCACCTTTCTATAACCAATAGAGTCTGGTTTTCAGATTTTGCTGAATTCTGGGCTGTTTTGTAGTTTCTGTGTTGCCCAGACCTTACTAAGATAGAAGGAAGCTTTTCTGTTCATCAGTGAGAGTGGTGAGCTTTAAGCAGCCTATCTATCGCTGGAGGAGTGGTTTCAGCTTAGAATCTATAGTTTTATTGGCCATTTTGGGCTATTTCTATCCCTTCCATCTTTCTGTTTAAAAACCCCTGTTTGCAAGGTTTTGTGCATCGTTCAGCACTGTTTAACTAGGGTTAAACTATTCCCGGTGCCAGAAAGTCTGCTCTTCTAATTTTCTCTTAGAACTAGCCAGTTTTCTAGTTTTAGCACTCAAAACTGATTCCTTGTGCTCAGCACTTGTTCTGAACTCATTGCAAGCACTAAATAATCTACAAAGTACTGCAGCACTCAACTTTCCTCACTTGTTAGGAGGAAAACAGTTTTTAGTACTTAAATTAATAAAGACCTATCCAGGCATGTCTAAGGGTCAGCTCCCAATATTTTCGCCTGTCCACCTGATAAATCTGAGCATCTTGGGGCAATGTAGCAATTGACTCATGTACACTGACAACCCTTTCCTCCTACCACCCAACACTACAACCTGGGAGAGGTGCACTTATATAGCCAAGCTGGAAGCCAAGCTCTCTCCAGCCAAGACTGTACTAGACAGTCAAGAGGAGAAGGTAAACACCTGCACCACACCACATTCAACACATAGTCCATCAAAACCTACACCACCTAAACCCACACATAGTAACACAAAACACACATCTACATTCACGGAGGCTCTCAATAAAAATCTGCCCAAACAACAGAGACCTCCAAAGCTGAAATGCAAGCAACCACCACCCTCCAACACTACCCAAATGACACATAGACCACAAAATTAGTGTGCCACTAAACCTCAGCCCATAAGGCAAAACAACGTACCCAACACACTAGTCATAGGTGACTCACCTACTCATCAGGCTAAACAGGGAGAAATTTGCTGTCAGCTGCCTGTAGGGTGCCAGGATCCACCACATAATGCAAGCACTCAGGTCACTCCACAACAAGTACAAATATGACTCTGTCATTGTCCATGTTGATGTGAATGACCTGAGAAGTACCTCCCTGGACTATATGAAAAGAGACATGGAGGAGCTCTTGGATCATGTAGCCCAGGCAGGTATGACCCTAGCCCTGAGAAGCATCCTGCCATTGTCCAGAATGATACCACAGTATAAGGACAAAATGATTGACTTCAACAATTGGCTAAGCTTCTGGTGTCATTCAAAGGGGATCCAGTATCTGTCTGCCTGGGACGACATGATCAATAGACCATGATGCTTTGCCAGAGATGGTCATGCTACCCAAGTCAGAAGTAACAAACTTCATAGGTTCATAGGTAGGTACTAGGCTATCTGCCTGAAGGCATTTATAAGCCTAGCTGGAATGTGTTGGCTTTTGCCAACCCCTTAGATTAGTTCCCTGTGCCTCTGTCCAGCACAGCCATTGAAGTGATCCCTGGGATAAACTTTCTGTTTCCCAGCCACTTGTCAAGTTTCTCTTGAAGAGGGTTAGTGAGGAGCTCTGCCTAATGTATATTGGAATCTTGTTCCAGACCATGGGAAGTCTTTGGGACAGGAATCTATCCCTCCAGCACATCCTGTTTATTGTTGTGGTGAGGTTTAGATCCCTGGAGCATGCGGCTCGGGGGGATATGGTTTTCTTTAGGTGGAGCATGTCCATCAATTCTGGGTTGGACATGGCCTTGTATGTCAGGCAGAGATCACCTCAGAGTAGGCGGTATGCAACCGAGTACAGCTGGAGTTTCTTCAGTCGAGCTGCATAAGGCATCTGCTTGATGCCAGTGATCCTCTTGTTGAGGTACATCTGTGGTCTTTCCAGTTGTTGCAGGTGTCTTACAAGGTAAATCCCAAATGGGGCATTGGACTCTATGATGGGTCTGATGAGTGATGCATAGAGGGGCACAATGACCTCTTTCAGTCTGGATGCAAACCCTTTTGTGATTAGGTGGGCCACATAGAGGATTTTCTAACCACTTTGGCAATGTGATTATCAAAGGAGAGGTTACTATCTACTTGGGTCCCCAGATCCCTTATTATGTCTTCTGTATTTAGGGGGCTACCACCAATGTGGTAGTTTGTGGGTACTTTGTTTTTTTCCAAAGGGGATGACTATGCACTTTTTGGCATTTAGCTTGAGGCCATGGTTTTGACACCAGGTATCTCTCAGTGAGACCCTTTTGAAGGATGTCTGTGTCAGCTGAAGAGTCAATTATAGCCCCTAGTTTGCAGTTGTCTGTGAACTTGGTCAGCCATAGTCCTCCTGTGCTTGTCTGTACCTCTGAGAAGTATCTGCTGAACAGGAGGGATCCTAGGAATGAGCCCTGGGGAACGCCACTTGTAACCGCTTTAAGAGTCAGACCTAGCTCCTGCAACTCTTACCATGTGGGTTCTGTCCATGAACCAGTTGGCAACCCATCTCGTGACGTAGGGGTTTATGCTCAGGCTGGTGAGCTTGTCTATAATACCCGAGTAGGGAATGGTGTTGAAGGCCTTTGCAAGGTCTAGGTAGGCTGTGTGGACCAGCTTTCCCTCATCTATAGCCTTGGTAACTGTCTCAAAGAAGTCCACCAGGTTTAGGAGGCATGATCTTCCCTTAACAAAGCTAAACTGGGTAGAGTCCAGTGTTTGGAGGTTTCCAATGTCTCTATTAGTGAGATCCATGATGATGCGCTCCATAGCTTTGCAGACCAAGCTAGTCAGGCTTATAGGATGATAGTTTCCGGGGTCCGTTGTGGCTCCAACTTTGTGGAGTGGAATAACCGTTGCTGTGCACCACTCTGTGGGCACATAGCCTGTAGAGAGGCTGAGTTTAAACAGTATGTTTAGGTGAGGGGTTAGTTCATCTTTGGGCTCATGTAGGATGCAGCCTGGGAAACCATCCGGTCCCATTGATGCTGTGTTTTTGGCTTTGGAGAGGATTGTTTTAACCTGAGTGTCTGTGATTTCAGGGGCACTACATTCTTCTGGTATAGTTATGGGCCCTTTTCGGGGTGAGAGGGGGGTGAAGTTTGCACTGAACCTGTCTGCTAGGATGTTGGCTATATCGGTTGGTTCAGTGTATTTTGTGCCATTCTGCACTAAATCCGAGCAGATCTGAGAATTGCCACTTAGATTCTTGACATAGCTAAAGAATGCCTTGTGGTTATCTTTGGAGCCCATGGCAATTTTTCTTTCAAAGCTAGCCTTGGATGATTTTATGAGGGAACGTAGTTTCTTGCTGATACTGATCAGGGATGTCTTCCCTTCTTGGGATTTTACTTTTTTCTGTACTAGTTTCCTCCTTCTATTGTATAGCTTGTTTATGGCTGGGGTTCACCAGACTGGTTTCCTTTTCTTGGAGGAATGAGTCTTGGTTTTGTTTGGGATAGCACAATCCATGCATTCTTGTAGGTGCCCGTAGAGTGCATTAGTAAAGGATTTTGCAGCTTGGACAGCATTATCCTTTAGCATGGGGGCTTTGAAACTTCCCACCTCGGTCTTAAATAACATGAAGTTTGCTTTTGAAAAGTTTTTCATGGTGGTTTCTTTGACTGGGGGTGGTGGCGGAATGTGGATATCCAGAGTGATTAGTTTATAGTCAAATCTAACCAGTGAGGGGTTGACCTTTGGTGTGGAATGCTGGTCGCCCATGTTGGTGATGACCAGGTCCAATATGTTGTCACCTCTGGTGGGGGTGTTGACCAGTTGATCCAGGGCATTTGAGTTTGCAAATTCTAGGAAATGTTGGGCAATTAAGTTTGTACTTGAGTAGTTCTCCCACTTAATGTTTGGGTAATTGATATCACCCAATATCAGGGTGTTTGGTAGGATCTTTATGTTTCCCAGTGTTTCCAGGAATGTGGAGTGAGGGTCCCGGGACATGGTGGGTGATCTGTAAGAAGCTACAATTTGAATTGCAGTTTTGCCCATTGTTAGTTGCACATGGATGATCTCTGAAGCATTGTGCTGTGCCACTAACCTGGAGGTGTGGGTATCCTTGATAAATATGGATACTCCCCCACCTTTTGTATTTCGGTCCGGGTTTTGTGGCCGAAATGTATGGTATGAGTTGTAGCCTGGTAGTGCTGGGGTACTCTCTGGAACCTTAAACCAGGTTTATGTTACTGCACATATATCGATTTTCTTCATACTGAGGAGTGCCTCAAGTGCGTGCATTTTGAGGTTTAGACTTCTGGCATTGAGTAGCATTACCCTCAGGTTTTTGTTATTTGTGCTATTTACAGTGGTGGGTTTGTCTTTTGAGACTTGCCTAAAAAAGGCACTATGGATTGGCAAGAACCTTGGCCAGTATTCGAAAGCCTAAGGGTGACAGGTGCAAGCCATCTCTAGCAAAGCAGCGTGGCTTATTGAGCATGTCATCCCAGGCTGACAGACACTGGATCCCCTTTGAATGACACCAGAAGCTTAGCCAATTGTTGAAATTCATATTTTTTTCTCTATACCGTGGTATCATTCTTGGTGAGGGTAGGATGCTACTCAGGGTCAGGGTCATACCGGCCTGGGCTACGTGATCAGAGAGTTCCTCCATGTCTCTTTTCATTTAATCCAGGGAGGTACAGCTCAGGTCATTCACACAAACATGGACAATGACAGAGTCATATTTGTACTTGTTCTGGAATGACCTGGGTGCTTGTGTTATGTGGCGGATCCTGGCACATGACAGGCAGCTAACAGTAACCTTCTCCTTGTTCAGCCTAGTGAGTGGGACGTCAGTGCGCCTGACTATAGAGTCACCTATTACTAGTGTGTTGGGTATGTTATTTTACCTTAAGGGCTGTGATTGTGTGGCATACTGGTTTTGTGAAGTGTGTGTTTCATGGTTTGTGTTGGGGGGGTGGAGGTTGATTGGATGTCTGCTTTGGAGATCTCTGTTGCTTCTGCAGATTTTTATTTAGAGCCTGCGAGTATGTATTAGTGTTTGGTAGAAGGAGGAGAGGGTTGTCTGTGCACATGAGGCAATTGTAACATTGCCTCAAAATGCCCAGATTCACCAGTTGGACTGAAGAGTACACCTGAAACTGTCCTTTGGACATGCCTGAATAGGTACTGTGAACTGTTGTACTGAATGGCTGGTAAGGTCGAATAGAGATCCTTGTCCTTCTCTACAGTATAAGGGGGTCTAGTGCTAAGGTTTATTAGTGCTTGCTATGAGTTTTGAGCAAGTGCCAGTATGAGAAGTGAATAGTTTGAGTGCTTAAGTTGAAAGTTTGTCTAGTTCCAAGGGAAAAATTGAAGAGTAGACTTTGTGGAGCCGGGAATAGTTATACCCTAGCTGGCGCTGCCCGGCGCACAAAACCACGCAAATGCGGGTTTTCTAGCAGGGAAATAAAAGAGATAAAAATTAGCCCAAAATGGCCAATATACTACTAATTTCTGGGCTGAAACCACTCCTCCAGGGACAGATAGGCTGCTTAAAGCTCCCTCTTTCACAGTGAACAGAGAAACTTCCTTCTATCCAAGTAAGGTATGGGCAAACACAGAAACTTGTAACACAGCCCTGAATTCGGCACTAACCTGAAAAATTGACTATAAAAGCTTAGAAAGGCAGGAAAACAAGTATTTTGTTTTTTTTTTTCAGAAAATAAAGCAGATCCAATTAAAAAAACGCACTTTAAATGCACAGAAATGGCTATCACACTTGAGTGTGTAGCCTACAACAGTTAAACAGGTAATTTAAACACAAAAACAACTCTGTTAAAGTGCAGGCAGTAAATAAGTACAATATGTAGCCGAAACAAGCTTTTTAAATCACGGAAACTCTAGAAAATTGGTGTTTTAGGCGGACTTAGCTAAAGGCAGCAAGAGAATGAGGAAAAATTATACTTAATCACGCCAAAGTCTCTCTTTTGTTTCTCTGCTGCTGTAGAACTCTGCAGGGCACCAGGCAGGGGCTTGCTGAGCTATATACTAGCACAAAAACCTTGCAAATGTGGGTTTTATAGCAGGGAAATGAAAGCGATATAAATTAGCCCAAAATGGCCAATAAACTACTAATTTCTGGGTTGAAACCACTCCTCCAGGGACAGATAGGCTGCTCAAATCTCCCTCTCTCACAATGAACAGAGAAACTTCCTTCTATCCAAGTAAAGTATGGGCAAACACAGAAACTTGTAACATGGCCCTGAATTCAGCACTAACCTGAAAACTGGACTATACTAGCTTAGAAAGGCAGGAAAACAAGTATTTTTTTTTTTTTTCAGAAAATAAAGCAGATACAATAAAAAAAAAACACTTTAAATGCACAGAAATGGCTATCACACTTGAGTGTGTAGACTTCAACAGTTAAACAGATAATTTAAACACAAAATTGACTTTGTTAAAGTGCAGGCAGTAAAATAAGTACAATATGTAGCTGAAACAAGCTTTTTAAATCACAGAAACTCTAGAAAATCGGAGTTTTATACGGAATTAGCTAAAGGCAGCAAGAAAATGCAGAAAAATGATACTTAATAACTCCAAAGTCTCTATTTTGCTGTAGAACTCTGCAAGGCACCAGGCAGGAGCTTGCTGAGCTGTATACTAGCACAAAAACCTTGAAATATGGGTTTTATAGCAGGGAAATGAAAGATATAGAAATTAGCCCAAAATGTCCAATAAACTACTAATTTCTGGGCTGAAACCAATCCTCCAGGGACAGATAGGCTGCTCAAAGCTCCCTCTCTCACAGTGAACAGAGAAACTTCCTTCTATCCAAGTAAGGTATGGGCAAACACAGAAACTTGTAACACAGCCCTGAATTCAGCACTATCCTGAAAACTGGACTATACTAGTTTAGAAAGGTGGGAAAACAAGCATTGTTTTTGTTTTTTTTTTCAGACAATAAAGCCGATACAATCAAAAAAACACTTTAAATGCACAGAAATGGCTATCATACTTGAGTGTGTAGCCTACAACATGACACCCATGCAGACGGGAACTGAAAGTTTGACTGCTGAATCCTATACTAAGGCACTGTACAAGCACATCCACTCATGCATGAATCGTACCATCCCTAATAAAACCAAGACGGTCTCCTCAAAAAAAAGGAAGCCAATCTGGTCGTCCCTTGCCATAAACAAACTATACAACAAAAGGAAGAACCTGTTGCAGAAAAGAGGAAAATCCCAGGATGCAGAAAACTCCATTACCAGCCTCAGTAAGAAGCTGAGATCCCTCATAAAATCCTCCAAAGTTAGTCACGAAAATAAAATTGCCAAAGATTCCAAAGATGACCACAAGGCAGTCTATAGCTTTGTCAAGAATCTAAATGGCAATGCTCAGATCTGCTCTGAGCTGCAACAGAATGGCATTAAATATACTGATCCCAAGGATATTGCCAATATCCTGGCAGATCAATTCAGTGCAAACTTCACCCCCTCTCACCCCCTAAAGGGCCCATCACAACACCAAAAGATTGCCAAATTTCAGTAATAATGGCCACACAGGTAAAAAATGCACTCTCCAAAGCTAAGAATACAGCATCCATGGGACCAGATGACATCCCAGGCTGTGTATTACATGAACTGCAAAATGAACTGGCACCTCACCTAAGTGTCACGTTTAATCATAGCCTCATCTCAAGCTTCATGCCCACTGAGTGGCGCACAGCTACAGTTATCCCACTCCACAAGGGGGGATCCACCTTGGATCCTGGGAACTACTGCTCCATCAGTCTGATGAGCTTGATCTGCAAGGCCTTGGAACGTATTATCATGGAACTTATAAACAAAGATATTGGCAACCTTCAAACACTAGACCCCATGCAGTTTGGGTTCATGAAGGGCTGATCTTGTCTCCTGAACATGATTGACTTCTTTGAATCAGTCTCCAGAGCCATGGACAAGGGTAAGGTGGTCCACACAGCCTATCTGGACCTCACCAAGGCCTTCAACAGCATCCCCCACTCTGGAATCATAGCTGGGCATTAATCCCTACATCACTCAATGGGTTGCCAACTGGCATACTGACAGAACCCACACTGTAAAAGTAGCCAACTCCAAATCCAGCTCCAGACAAGTGACAAGTGGAGTACCTCAGGGTTCAGTCCTGGGACCGCTCTTGTTTGGCATCTACTTCTCTGAAGTACAGACTAACACTAAGGGACTCTGGCTAACAAAGTTTGCAGATGACTGCAAATTGGGAGCCATTACTGAATCCCCAAATGATGTGGATATTCAACAAAAGTGCCTTACAGAACAGATGCTTGGTGCCAGAGCCATGGGCTCAAGCTCAATGCCAAAAAATGTATAGTTATCCCCTTTGGGAAAAAACATGTACCCGTTATTACCACATAGGTGGCAGTACACTAAACACCGAAAGTCTGATAAGAGACTTAGGGACACAAGTGGACAGTGGTCTCACCTTCAATAACCACATCACCACAACAGTCAGGAAATCCTTCTATGTGGCACACCTCATTACTAAGGGATTTTTATTAAGAAAAAAAGGAGGTCATTGTCCCACTGTACTCATCCCTCATTAGACCCATTATAGAATACAATGCCCCATTTGGTATGCACCTCTCCAGACATCTGCAACAACTGGAAAGGCTGCAGAAATACCTCACTAAGAGAATCACAGGCATAAAGCAGATGCCCTATGCTGACCATCTAAAAAAACTCCACCTATATCGTCTACTCAGAGGCGATCTCTGCTTAACATACAAGGCCATGTCAAACCCAGAGCTGTTGGACATGCTACACTTAAAGAAATCCCAATCCCTCAGAGAAACACACTCCAGGGATCTAAACCTTGTCATCACAATGAGCAAAACATGCTGGAAGGATAGGTTCCTGACCCAGAGACTCCCCAGACTCTGCAACAGACTGCCCATACATGTCAAGCAGACTGCCTCTTTGGCCCTCTTCAAAAAAAACCTTGATTATTGGATGGGAGATAGGAAATTCACCCCGGGGATCACGTCAGTCACCCTGCTAGACAGGGGTCAAGGGAAGTAAATACTGTGGGAAGAAATAGCCAGAGAATTGTTATGGCTAGGCTTGTATAGGCCCTAGGGCCGATACCTAGTACCAGCCTATGAACCTATGAACCTATGAACTTATGTAGGTCATTTATTTACCAGTACAGACTTATGACCAGATCCTTCCAAGCAAGCAGCCATTCTTGAAATGCCAGCTCCAGACAATGTCCAAGCCTTACAGCATTTTCCTTGGTATGGTTAACTATTTAGACAAATTTATCCCTGACTTTAGTGAGTTATCAGTACCTTTAAGAGAGCTGACACACAAAAATGTTGCATGGTCATGGTTAGAACAACACCAGTGAGCATTTGATAACCTCAAACAGCAAATTGCTAACTCATCTACTTTAAGATATGATGTTCACAAACCAGTAGTTCTTTCCTATGATGCTTCAAAGTTCGGTCTTGGTGCAGTTATTCTTCAAGAGGTTAGACCTGTTGCCTATGCATCGAGAACTCTTACCCAAACTGAGATGCAGTATGCTGAAATTGAGAAGGAACTTTTGGCAATTGTGTTAACATGTTCAAAGTTCCATGATTATACTGTATTTATGGCTGAGCTGTCCAGATATAAAATGACCATCTACCTCTAGTCACTATTTTAAAGAAGCCTATACATTCCACTCCAGCAAGATTACAAAGAATGATGCTCAATTTGCAAAAGTACAATTTCAAAATGGTTTATACAAAGGGTAAACTTCTTTTATCTGGCTGGTACCTTATCTAGATCACCCAGAATTACCAGGAAACAGCTTAATCCAGAGAATTTTTACTTTTGTGTCATGGAAGTGCATAATTTTTCTACCACGAGACTTGATAAGCTGAGATATTATAGAAAGACTGATCCAGTTTTGCAAAAGCTCAACCACATCATCAATGTAGAATGGCCATCAAAGCAATCCTGTGTACTGCCAGAAGTACAAGCTTACTTTCCATACAGAGATGAGATGCTGATGGAAGATGGTATCATTTCCAAAGGTCCAAAAGTTAGTGTTCCTACTTCCTTACAGCATGAATACATTCAGATTTTGCATCATGGCCACCCATGTTCCAATTCTACCAAAAGAAGGGTGAGAGGACTAGTTTTTGGCCTTCTCTAGCAAAACACATTGATAAAATGCTTTCTTCTTGTTCACTGTGCAACAGTGTTAAGACGCATTTGCAAAAAGAGCCACTTTAGCTAAGCCAAATTCCTGAACCATCTTGGTCAACAGTATCCAGTGATATATTTGAGTGGAACAGTCAGCATTACTTAGTACTGGTAGACCCTTATTCAAACTGGTTTGAGATCAATTTACTACCTAAACTATCATCCAGTGCTGTTATTACTAAGACGAAATGTTATTTCTCAGTCCATGGTAGTCCACACAAAGTTATTCCTGACAATGGTTCTCAGTTTACCAGTCAGTTGTTTCAGAGATTTGCTAAAGAGTAGGACTTTATCCATGTTACTAGCAGTCCTGAATATCCATAGTCAACCAGCCTTGCTGAACGTGCCGTAAAGAGTGCAAAGCAATTATTGGAGAGGTCAAAACATGACAATACCAACATCTTTGAATTTACTCAGTCTCAGAAATATACCCTGTGACAACCTACTAGGCTTGCCTCCTCAGACGCTTCTATCTAGGCAAACTAAAACAACCTTGCCTATCAGTTCTAATTTGTTGGTGCCTAATGCTAAAACAACAGAGCAATCAAAGCCCAACTTTTCAGAAGCATTCTTTTCAAAAGTCCAGGTATGACAAAATGAGCAGATTTCTTCATCTGTTAAAAGAAGGAGAGACAGTGAAGATGCAAACTGTGAAAGGCTTTGATTGAATTGGTTAAGTGAGAGGTATATGTATTGAGCCGAGATCCCACTTAGTGAATCTGCGGGTACAGAGTACAGGAGAAACCACAGACATCTTCTTTCTGTATCACAAATGATATCACAGCATTGTACCTGTGATACAGAATCTAGATCTCAGAGCAACCCAGATAATGTTTATACCACATTGCTAGATCTAGTTCTAACTCTTATGTTACATGGTTGGGTCGTGTTTCTAGACCTAGTGTAAAATACACAGGAACTTGTACATAATTGTTTTATATATGTCTAATTTTGTATGATTGCATGTCAAAGAATTACTTCTGTATAATTGCATGTTAGACGATCATTTCTGCAAATTGCATGTCATTGAATACTGTCATTTCGTACATGGACTAGTTCTCAAAGAGGGAGGATGTAGAACAAAGCGTGTGTATGTACCTTTATGAAGCATTTCCAGATGTAGCACATGGATATAAATACTGAGCATGTGCAGGCAGCAGTGCCATTTTGAAAGAACAGCCAGAGTGTTAACATGTATGAGTGTGGTAGTCAGTCTGTTTATAAGTTTATTCAAGTTTAAGTTACAAAGCCTAATTTCTGATGTGTTTATGTATAATAAAGCTGCTTGAACAGAACCCATGAATGTTCGTCTGTTTTATCCTGACCAGATGAGCGAAACACACTACTCTTTTGTACACATCAGTTCTGACCTTTCCCTTTCTGTCAATACTATTTTTATGTCTAGCATTTTGTCACACTTTTGAAAAATGTTTTCAGTTCATTTTCATCTATGTCTGAAGTTCTAAACTGTAGTGATATTTTTCTTTTTACTTTGATACTCATTCAATGGACTAACGATACAGTTTTCTCAAATTCATTTGCAAACTATTCTGCCAACAAAAAGTCACTTTGCAAAATAATTCTGTTAATAAATGCATCAGAACTCTAATGTCAATTATGTTAAAGCCAGTAGTGTAATAATATTGTCAGAAAAAAACACCTGTCAATGGATTTTTTCTTCCTTTTTCATCTTATTTCTTGTCATTGGTCGTCCTCTCAATGCTGGTTCATAGTCTCCTTCACAAATATTCTCTACATTATTTGTACCTGCTGTTGTTTAATTCCTGCAGCTGCTGCTGCTTTCGACAACACACTTCCATCTTTATTTTGCTATTCAACATGCTCTTTTTCTGAACTGCTTGCAGCCATTCTATAAAACACATCCTTAAAACCAACTGCTGGATATGCTACCTCTTAATCTCTACCATTCTTTCCACTTCTCAAATTTTGACTTCTGCTATTTCTTCTCCATTAATGTTTTCCTTATCCACACAACTGCTACACTCTTTTGCTTTAACTCACGTTCTTCTAGTTCATTCTCTGCCATCACTGACATTAACACTGTTGTTGCCAAATCTCCTAAAGCCACAAACATGACCTTTGCATCCCCAGTTTTCAAAAGAAACATAACTTTTTCCACTTCTCTGCATTGCTTTTAATAACATTGTTGTCTTCTATCAATATTGGGAACTCAAGCTTCAGTGGCACTATGTGGCCTGGAAGAGTAAATATACCATTAAATAGTTGCACGATGTATGTGCGAACATCATATGCTCGAATACAAATAATGAAACAATGAGAATATTGACGTACACATCAGTGAACTCATAGTGTCGAACTAACCTGGATAACACGACCATTACTGATGCGGACCGAAAGTCCCTATCGCTCTGGACCCAGGAACAAGTACAGGTCCAGTATTTGGTGGGGTTGCATTGGAGTACATTATTTCAACTGTCAACAGTTTGGAATGCCAACATTTCATCTCGCGACATTATTTTTCGATAGTGTGACCATATGACATTTTCAGGTTTGGTATTTTAATGGTAAACCATATATATAGATATATATATATATATATATATATATATATATATATAAATATAAATATAATGCATGCATGTATAACTATATATAGATATATATATATATATATATATATATATATATATATATATATATATATATATATATATATATATATATGTATATATATGAATCTAGGACTAGTGAACGAAAGTTCAATAGTCCAAATCCACAATACCTGAACGCACTTTAACGAAAGTGCTTTCACCGAAAAAACATTTTCATTAAAGTCCGTTCAAAAAAAAAAAAAAAAAACACTAAATCTTCTTTTATGCTGGGGGGCAATATACATAGAAACACACAGATGTGTGTGTGTGTGTGTGTGTGTGTGTGTGTGTGTGTGTGTGTGTGTGTGTGTGTGTGTGTGTGTGTGTGTGTGTGTATGCGTGCGTGCGTGTGTGTGTCCTCCATTAACCAGAGCCTAGTTGCAACACATCTTTTCTGTGGCTGTCTAGGGATAAAAACTATAATGAACAACTGAAATGAGACACAATGCCTATAGAAATAGTAAGACAATGTACATATATTTTACAATAGTAAACAGAATTTTACAATGTAGTTTAAAAGGGGAAGCATTTGTATACCTGTTTCCACGACTGAAAAATCCACACAAAAATGCAATAAACTTGGAAATAATAACTAAACTTATATTATAGAATCATAAGCAGACTGGAGTTTATAAAAATCAGTAGCACGTCCTTCTTCTGATGAAGTGTAATACTCAATACAGGCAGAAGTATTTCAGACTTTGATCACAGCTGACACTGACTTTAATTTAAAATATTTTCTATGGTCAGCATTAATTGATTTCCTTTTCCTTTATGTAGCAGTTTCCTATAAGATAGCAACTGGTTAGGTAACAGTGTAATTAGTGTCACGACAGTAAAGAAATCATGGTAATAAACTGTCAGAATAATAGTTACAGGGATTAGAAGATGAAGGTTTATATAATTAAGTGAGACTGACTCCGTAAATTCTAAAGTTACTTAGTATTAAAATGGGTATTAGAACAATGTGTTTTTTATGTAGGTGAAATTGAACACAGTATAGCATATAGTAGAGCTATCAAGAAAATGTTTTTGTTTTATTATGTTTTGCTGTGGAAATGTACAGTTTTTATTGGTTATTGGGCAGATCTTTGTTTTTTGTATATAGTCTCTGGTATTGCCCTCTGTTCTGATACACATTTATAGGATCATAGGATCATAGGAGGTTACTAGGCTAATGGCCCCAGGGCCCTTGGAAGCCTAGCAAAATTCAACCCATGTTCTCAAGGATGTCTGGTTCAAGCAGACACTAAAATCAGCATGCACATATTGCTCTTGTCCAAGAGGGACACAGGTGGAACCCCCAGGGTGAATTTCTGGCTACCCATCCAATCATCCAAATCACACTAAAACAGGGCCAATGAGGTGCTTTGCTTAACATGAATAGGAAGCTTGTTCCAAAGGTGGGCAACCTCTGTGAGATAAATCTTTCTCTCCAGCAAGTTCTGTTGATGTCACATACCAGGTTAAAGTCCTTTGAGCAAGTGACCCGTGTGCCGTTTGACTTGTAAATGTGCAGCATTTCCATTAAAGCCGGGTAAGAGATTGCTCTATATGCAAGGTACATATTGCCTCTGAGCAGTCTGTATGACACAACAAGTGGCAATGATTTCAGTCTGTCTGCATATGATAGATGTTGAAGACCCTGAATTTTCTTTGTAAGGAACCTTTGTGGTCTCTCCAATTGCTGCAGTTGTTTGGGAAGTAACATACCAAAGGGAGCATTGTACTCTATTATTGGCCTGATGAGGAAAGAGTACAGGGGAGTTATAACCTCTTTTTTTCTGGAGACAATGCCCTTACTTATGAGATGAGCAATAAAAAATGCCCTTCTTACCACTGTGGAGACATGCTCATCAAAGTTAGGGCTGCTGTCAACCTGTGTGCCCAGATGTCTCACCAGTGACTGTGTGCTTAGGATATTGCTATTGATGCAGTTGTTTGCAGGAACATCACCCTTGCCGAAGGGGATGAGGATGCATTTTTTTGCATTAAGTTTAAGAGTTTGGCACCAGTCATTACTCTGCGTAAGACCTTCTTGCAGGATGTTGACATTGCTAGGGGTTTCAGTGATTGCTCCCAGTTTGCAGTTATCAGCAAACTTTGTCAGCCACAGTTCTTTAGTTTTAGCCTGTACTTTGGAGAAGTAGATTACAAATAGTAGGGAGTGTTATTTTACATATAATTTTCTCTGTTAGTTGTTAGGCAAATTCTAGCCATCCCATTGGGTCTAGTTAGCTATAAATTCACACAGACTACAGAGAGGACAGTCCAGAGCTTATCTAAACAATCCCATCTTGGTTTGCAATTTATTGAATTTACTGATAAAAGAGGTCAACTGTGAGCGATAGTGAGCAGAAGCCACTGCATACTTTCACAAGTTCTGTAAAGAATTCCAGCTTGTGTGTGCCTTTCACAACTGTACTTAATTTAATATTTAGCTGTATATTGTTTGGGTGAGTATCTCTCAGAAGTTGATTTTAGTTATCTTTGAATTTTGTGGTAACTGATTTGATATTTTTTTTGTATTTTTATTTATTTGCAACTGAATATGGATTCCTTAAATGAGTATACCATTAATGATTTGCAAAAGCACAAATATCTTGTTCAGAGTAATAAATACTATGTATATTTAAAGGTAACACCTGATAATGCTGGTGATCTGTGTTCCTCGTGTCAAAAGCTGGATGATTTGCTTACCATTATTTGTAATAAATCTAGACTTACTGTGGACAATTGCACTTATGCAATTAGCATGGCTTGAAGAACTGTTGTTACATATATTAATGACTGGACTGGTGAGATAAATAATGTTAGACAAAGGGCACACAGAACACATTTAGGAAAGGATGTCTATTGTCTGTAAAGATCACTGAACCCCTATGAAACGATGATTCCCCTGAAAACTTTGGAATTCAGGATACAAGTCTTCAGCAATCTGAGGATTCAACGCATATATAAGGAAGTAGAAAAAAAAGAAAGAAAAGTTCACAACAAATAACGATGAAGAAAATAAACTGATAAATGTCTATAAAGTAAAAAGAATGCACAGTGAAAAAGGACACCACTTTGTTATGTAGCACACATATTACAAGGAAAGATAACATTTTTTCTATCCCAAAACCTTCAGTCTACAGAAAAAGGCATTGTTTTTCCAAAAGAGAAGGTAGAAAAAAGAGGCAAGGGGCACATGGAAAGGAAGAAATTGAAAGTGAATGTGGAAGGATTAAAGAACAGTACTATAAGAAACATGCACTTATTAAAACTATCTTTAAGGGAAAGGGGAGTAGGACAAAACCAGAGGCATACAGACTCTTAAGTCTACTTTTATATTGTGGAAAAATAATGGAGAAGGTAATATTGGATAAGTTATTGTCAGAACTGGAAAGGATAGGACTTGAAACCATGTATCAGCATGCATATGTTGAATATAGATCTATTACCACATATAATATGATGCTCTTTAACAGTATATCACCTATGAATGAAAACATGTGCTGTGATATAATTTATATAGATTCAACTTCAGCATTTGATACAGAAAACACATATCAACAAATTAGAACAACTAGGTATCGATGTACTCTTGAAAAAATAGATGTCTGTCTTACAAATAGGGCATGGCAAGTATCATACATCAATTGGACAGGTGAAATTATTGATTACAGTCATGGTGTCCCACAGGGCTCTATCCTTTGCCCATACTTGTTTAGATTGTATCATTTAGATCTATCTTTTTCATCTGAGGTGTTCTACAGTCTGTATGTAGATAACTTGAAGTTGGGTAAACTGATTATATGAGTTATATACAGGACATGTCTGCAAGAGAACTTGACTAAATTGATAATATGCTGATAAATACATCAAAAACTAAGCATATGAGATTTGGGAGACATAAATTGAATGGTGAATATTTAATGCAGCACACATTGATTGAAACTGTAGATTAATTTAAGGCCCTGGATATATGGGCTGTATAAAAAGATTTATAATGTCTAGGAAATCAAAAATGATGAAGTCATTGTTTGTTATTTATATTAGACCCAAACCTGAGTATGGGATAACAAGATGGAAACCTTATAAGAAACAAATATGAGTAAGCTGGAAAGATCAGAGCAGAATACATCAATAGCACCCATGGCTGTGAAAATTTTAGTTATTATGAAAGACTAAAATATCTGAAGTTGTACAGTAACACATTACAGACATTTAAGATGAGACCTTATTCAGGCATCTAGCACATTTAGAGGCAACTACCCCTGGGAATTTTTGGGGTTATCAACAAGTAGTGGAGAATCATCAGACAACGTGTGTAGAAGATTCTGTAGGAATGAGAAGTGTACTAGTTGGCTCCCTGAGACTACTAAAGTACATTAAAGCAAGCACTAGTTTAGATATTTTAAAGAACAGCCTGGACAATTATTATGGGAGCAACTGTTTTGGTATATTGGCAGACTAAAGGGGCATTAATGGGCGTGCTTGAAATATTTGTATGTGTGTAAGTATGTATGTACAGGAGGGTAAGAATTAGTAGTTCCCTAGCTGTTGTGTGCTTAGCTTGGCAATTTAACTTGGATTTGGCTTTAAATAGGTTTCCAAATATTTTGTTAATATTGGATATTGCATTGTCGTGTGGAGGTTAAATGTTAGACTTTGATCGGTGGTAATGCCAAGTAATTTTTGTTTGTGATACATTTTCAATGATGGTATTGTTTACCATGGAGTGTAGCATAGCTGAGGTACAAAGTAAAAGGGGGCACAATCAGGAGGTGCCACTCCACGTTTAGTGTAGTACCAGCATTTAAATGCTGTCATATTTACAGTCTGAACTAAAGTGGTTTTGCATACCATAGGTGGCATAAGCTGTAGTAGCTGCCTGCTTGCCATGTTGCAAACCATGTGCTACAGTTTAAAACAAGAACTTTTTTTTTTTAAATCAGAAAGAACTAATACTCTTTAGAACTCCAGGTTTAGACTGTTAATGCTGTTTATTTTATTTATGTATTTATTTCCTCCTCATCTTACAGTTGAGGGTGGGGGAGCACAAGATCTGGGGATGACATCGAGTACCAGAATTCACTGACCATAGAAATTCTGGGAGAGTTAATATGTTGTTGTGGACAGAAAGAAATTTTTTTGGCACTTAGCATAAGCTTACAGTAATTTAAATATCTTTAAAGGTTGTGGAACACTTACTGTTCTACACTTTGAAACTGGTTAACTGCTTAAGAAACATAAGCATATGAAAACGGAGTCATCTGTATACTACACTAATAAAGAATTTGGCACACTTTAACACATATCATAAAAATATATATTGAATAAAAGTTTACTGAGTATACTAAATGGCACCTACTGGAATTGGCTTAAAAGTGGAAAGTACATGTTGCAGTTTGAGATCTATAGGTATGTGATACCATATTATACAACATGTGTACTGATTTCTAGAAGTTGTTCATGTGAGACTTTACTGAACATTTTGGATAAGTACAAAAAATCAGTGCAACTAACTTTTTTTGTTTTGAAGAACTGTAATTTGAAAAGTCATTAAGGCTGTTTCAGTACTCCAGTCTAGTCTAAAACCTTGCTGAGATATTCTCTTAGTATTTTGTCTGCTGATTGAGCAATTGGCTTTGTTTTAAGCAGTATGTTGTAATCAGTTAAACTGAAGCATTACTTAATACAGAGGTAATGTAGTTAGCTTGTTTACTAAAGAATCAGTGCCTAACATCTGGGAAATGACACACACACACTATATATATATATATATATATATATATATATATATATATATATATATATATATATATATATATAAACTCCTATAGAAAGAACAACCATATGTGCTAAAAATGTGTACCTTGGAAGAAGTGGGAAGGCATCAATACAGGAAGCCTCATGTATAAGGATCTGGTAGAGTTAAGGGAAAGTCAGGCACTCTCAGACTGCAACATATTTGCGAAAAGTATAGATCGCTTTATTTAATGAATGGCCAATGGCAACAAATATGGGACTGGCCATACATGAAGAGGCAGAGGCCATTTATCTGGGATCAGCATTTGCATATTTTGCATCAGTGGTACCCCAGACCAGCTAAACTGCATAAAATGTTGGAAGACTAAACAAGAATGACCGTTTAAATCATATGTTTTGGATATGTGATAGGGCACAGATAAAGTGTATGTAATGTGAGATGCCCTATGAAGACACATTTTGGTAAAAGGACCCATGCGCATTGAAGTTTCTAGGCTTAGTAATTGGAAGGAGCAAATGGATGGATTTAGGAGGAAAATTAGCTGAGGCAGATTGTCACCTCTGTTCCTAAATGTATTATTGTGAGAGAATGAAGCAGCAACTGTAATGCCAGAGCCACAGATATACTGCAGGAATAAACAGAAATTCATAAACATATCACTGAGGATAATTATGTTTATCAAATTTAACCCCAAGAAGAACAGCAGATGAAACAATGCAAGAAACTGTTCTCTTTCTTCCAGATAGGAGGATATTAGGTTAGACTACAAAGTGAACGCCACTCATAAGATTTATTCCTGTGCTTCAAATACGGAGATGCCACTGGTCTCCATGAAAAGTCAAGGAAGCCTGTTTTTTTTTAAATAACATAGTATCAAAGAATTTGTTTACAGCCGGGTATTATAAGGGATCAGAACAATACCATGTTGTTTCCTTTTAATGCTGGAAAAATGAAATCAGCTCCTTTTAGTAGTTTGTGAAAGATAATATGATAAACCTTATAGGATAATTTATACTGTCTGATATACAAAAGGAAGTATGAACGTTGTTCGGGACTGCACTATAATATATAATGAATGGAGACTGATGCATGGATAGAACCCAAGTTCAGATACAGTTCTGGGCCATTATTTATCAATTTATTCATTCACTTGATATCAAGCAAATATCCAAGGTGTACAGTCATACAAGTGGTGTAACTGCAATAGGTGTGTGTGTATGTGTGCGTGTGCATGTGCATGTTTGTGCACATCCGTGCAAGTGGGTCTAAGATAAAAGTATTAGCAGTTTAGTGGGTAGAAAGAAATAATAATAACTGAGCTAGGGTGAAAGGCTAAAGTTGTTTGTCAATGAAAATTTGTAACTAAAAGTGCTAAGAGAGAATATAACAAATGTTTACTTATTTTTCTGTGGTTGTGGGGGAGCTGTCCTGGGCTTTTTGTTTGACAAGGTGGGTTTCTGGCAAAACAAATAGATCACAACTGCTGTATAACTTTTTTGTCTTATAAATAGTACAAAGTTTTTTGCTGTAATCAAGTGACTCCTTTGACAAGCAAAGAAAAACTGGGAGTATCAAAGAACTTGTTATAAGTATAAAGTCCACTGTTTAATTATGGTGTGACTTTCCATTCTAGTCGTTAGTAAATGTGCCACATTTTTCTCATCTGTTATACATTGTGTAAGATGGTATAGTATTCTGCTTTTAGACGATGGAAGGTTGATAATGGTTGCAGTTTATTTAATTCTATTGCTTGTTGGTGCATGTTATAATAATTTTGAATCAAACCATATCTGAAAATGAAGAAGCCTCAGTTTAAGAATTTAAGGATATGTTGTTTTAAAACTACAAAATTTTCAAAGTCTTCTGCAGAGACCCGTTCATAGACAGTTATAATAACATTCAGAGAAGCAAACCACATCTTTAAAAATCCTGCACATCTAAAAAATCCTGGAATGGATTATTGTGATCAGACATTCCCTTTTGAGTGGTTGCTGCCCATACCTCTCAGCTGTCTGTTTTTGCAGAATGTCACTGATTTTGTTCAAATGTTTGCCCTGTTCCATATAAAATTTAAATTTTCTTTTAAATCACTCGCTATTTTAGTTAGTCAGTAATGGCAGTCATTGGAGTTTATGTTGTATACTGTTTCTTGTTTCTTGTTTTACAGCACTTACATATGTTTTCCCTTATTTCATTTCTGCCATCCAGAAGTATCAGTAGCAGGTTGCTGAGGCATATTCTTAAAACCAATTACTCCATTGGCCAGGAATGCATCTTTGCTTGCTTCTCTGCCACAGTATCAGCTTCATTATCAAACTGCGCTTGCGCAACTCAATCCATCACAGCAATCCAGCTCACCTCCTCATCTTCATTTTGGTCTCCTTCCTTCTTTCGTTAAGTTACCTACTATAGCTTTATCCAAACTACCATTCTCCAACTTCATAACTAAAATGTCATCATGCTGTGATCCTCTCTCCAAAACTTCCTCAGTTACTTCCAAGCAGTAGTGACCGCCCTTTAGCATTATAAAGTGCTCAGAAAAGAAAAGAAGTTCCCCAGTATCCTAAGCAAATTTCCTCCAGTGAGAAGGAATCCCACCTTGAGTCTCCCCTGAAAGAGGCCATTGTCTTAGGACTAACCCGGTCAACAAAAATGATGTATAAATAAATAAATGGTGGTTGACAGTCTATCTCAGTTATTTTATTATGTCTTTGCACTCTGACTTCTTTAATGCCTTGTAATCATTAAGTAGTTATGGTTATTATAACTCAGTGGACATCTAAGATGATCTTGACATTTTTCCCCCTGATTCACTTCAAGCTCCCTTAAGTGTGAGTCATGTGAGACGTAAGGAAATCATTTTTTTAACTTCCATATACATAGAATGGCAGTAGTGTGAGTCACTGGCATCTTACACAGATTCATGAACCCATTTTAATTTTAACTTTTTTGCTTGAATTACTCTGATTTGTGTTCTTAGAACAGCTGCTATATGTTTAATAATAGTTGCAATTGCTCAACAAAATAAACTGGCTAAACTACATATTTTAAGGCTTCCAAATTTTAACCCAAATGTTGACAGACCCTCTTCCACATTATTCCTGAAGTCTCAAAACCATCATTGTAATCCAATTTACAGAGTTATTAACAGGCATTTAAACTACTTTGCTATTCACCAGTGTCTGCAGTAAAACCTATGTGTTTTATCTTGAACACTACCAAATTGCTCTGTATTTGTTTAAAAATATCTCTTTACAATGAAACGTAGAATAAAAATGAATCTAGCTTTCTGTTCTTGAATTTGGGTTAATGATATTTTTTCTCTTTCTACTGATGTCTTTCTGCAAGGTATTTTCCTACCACTGTTGTATTGATAGCTATACCCTTGACTTGTTACTTTGTAGCACACCAACCACTACTTCATCCAAACCATAATCCTTTAATTTGACAAATTCATAGTTTTTCTGTGTTGTAAACATTGTCAGAATTTGTAAGATTATTGCAGTCACTGTTTTTTTCTGTAGGGAAATGTTTTTTTTTTTCATTTTAACAGTGGATTAAGGGCAAGATGTTACCATGTATCATGTATTCTATACTTAATTAGTATAGAGTTTTGATGGATTTTTTTTTATTTTTTCGAGATGCCCCACAGGCTAGTTGCTGAGCCCCTATTGTTTTCTTGCAAGAAAAGGATCTTGGATCTCGCACCGTTCATATGCATTTTGCAACATTGTTTTTCCTTTTTTGTATACAGTTGATCGACTTATATAAAATGAATTATTTTTGGGGGGAGGGAGAAGTCAGCAAAGGTATTGTTGACAGGTGGTATCAGAGTGTGAGGTAATTCTGCAGAACTTGTATAGAATGACCAAAGTACCATAACACAGTTCAAAAAGTATGACATTTCAGGATATGTTAAATTCCTTTCCTTCTCTGGAAATTTGTATATAAATGCAATGCTTCTGTAAGGGAATATTATAGTCACATAAGAATCTCATTTGCACTAAACCATTTTTGTTTGGAATTTATTTATTGCATTCATTTACCAGGATAATATGAATGGGCAGAAAGCTTCCTCTTTTCAGCAGATGCCAGGGGAGAAAAACTCCAGAAAAATTCCAACATTATATAAAGAACATAATAAACAGAGGTATATAAGTAATCAACAAATTTACAAAATTTTAAACAGAGTATCAGTTAATAGCAGCATCATGTAATGAGTGTGAAACTTTTTTCAGGGAGAAAAGAGGCAGAAAAAAAATCATTACATCAGAAACATAGTAAAAGCGTTACACAAATAATCAACATAGGTATACAAGTAACTACTAGATATACAACATTTAAACAGAATATCATTAATTAATAGCAGAATTGTTTAAAGAGCTATGAAACATATTTGGAAATTAACTTGAGAGAAGGAGAGAAAAGAAAGAAAATGGAGTGTTAGTATTAAGAGGTGAGAAACAGAATGTTCTAGAATAGCTAATAGGAAGAAGAGGCTAAGGTAGAAGACAAGAATTCTATTTTGGACACATAACTAAGAATATAGTGCTTGGAAAGAAAAGAAAAAAAAGTAAGGGGCAGGGTATCTATCATGCAGGAGGTGGGCATGTGCAGGGCAGGTATCTTTTAGGTATCCTCTTGGCTGTGCCTTAAAAGAGTTTGTGTTTACTGTTTTTCTTAGAGTGAGAAGAAGGACATTCCAAATTTTGGCCAGGAAAAAGGAGGACAAAGAGTCATGAGCGAAGCTGTTAGCATTTGTAATAATGAATAACATTCAGTGGATCTGTCTACTTGGGTTATTGAGTTTAAGAATATTTTCCAAACTAGGGCATTTGTCTGCATAATAAGTGAGTTTATGGAAAGTATAAGGAAATGCCTAAACTCTAACTACTGACTTTTTCTAAGGTCAGACAATGATGCGCCCTATAACGAGGACTGGTCTGTTTCAAGAGTGAGAGCTGAGTGAATAGTAGTGTACGGATGAGAAAGGATTGAGTAATACTTTTTTCTGGCATTATCTTTGAGATATTGTTTGACACTATAGAGACCACCTAGCTTTCAGTAGGCGTGTCTTACTGCTTGTTTATCTGATGATCAAATTTTAAATTTTCATCAGTAGTGACTCTTAGAAGCTTAGTTTGATCTATTAGTTCTATGTTGGTGCTGTTAGAGGAAGTAATATTGAAGTTATTTTTGTTGTCAGTTGCAATATCTGGAATAAATAGGATAAATTTTATTTATTTTTTAGGATTAAGGAGCAGCTGTGAAGAAAGACTTTTTGATGAGTTGTTTTAATTTATCTATGAGTTTGTTAATTTATCTCTGCTTTTACTAGAACAGATTATTGTTGAATCCTCTGCGTACTGTATGAAAGTGGCTTGTTTAAACATTAGGTTGCGATCATTAATGATTATATTGAACAACAGAGGACCTAAAATGGATCCTTAGGGGACACCCACTGTAGAGGGAAGGAAAGAGTAGATGTCATTTTGCCATTTTACTGCCTGTTGCCTATTTGAGAGGTAGCAGGAGAACGGAGATAGTGAATTATATTTGCTTTGGTGGAGGGAAGATGCATCCATTGTGTGTGTCGTGATGCATCCATGCACCAACCTGTGTATAGAATTTGTAGGTAAACGATTCCACATACAGCGTGGGGTCATCAGGTTTAGCTAGGTAATCACTTCCATGCACCAACCTGTGCATAGAATTTGGAGGTAAACGATTCCACATACAGCGTGGGGTCATCAAGTTTAGCTAGGTAATCACTTCCATGCACCAACCTGTGCATATAATTTGGAGGTAAACGATTCCAGATACAGCGTGGGGTCATCAGGTTTAGCTAGGTAATCACTCAATTTTCAGAGATTAGCCTTCACATAATCTCTGAATGCCAAGATATTTGAGGATGCATTTCACTTCAGAGTTATGGTAATTTTTTACCTATTTTTAAGGTCTGATTTTATGAGGGAGGATGTTACACCTGGTGGCAAAAAGAAATGTCTCATATTGATAAGGAACAAGTCCAGGATTTTGTCTCCCCCATTTATAATGCAGACTAACTAGTCCAGAACGTTTAGGTTTATGAAGTGCAGAAATATCTGGACGTCGAGGAGTTCTGAAGTAATAATATGTTCTAAAAATATATAGAGACACTGTCACTTTTAGTGCCTTCATCTAATGCAGTGGGCCTGAATGCATGGTAGGTGCTGAAACCCTGCACTGACAGAATGCTCCTTATTGACTTGAACCAGGTATCGGTGATGCATTTATCGATGCATTTCAGGATAAGCAGTTCTGGTAGAGAATGAAGGTTTTTTACTGATGCTCCAAGGAGTAATACCTTTATGTTATTCAGATCTTGTTTTGTGAAGTTGGCAGCTTTTGAAGAATGACATTGCCTAAAAAACACTATGGGGATGGACAAGCTTTTACCAGTATATGAAAACCTTGTAGAGATAGTTGCAGGCCATCCCTGGCAAAGCAGTTTAGACAGTAAACCATTTCCTCCCATACTGACATATATTGGACCTTTGTTAAAGTCAGTAATATTTTGTTCATATTACAGAATCCTTCTCATCGATGGTAAAATGCTGCTCAAGGCTAGTTTAGTGCCAGCCTCAGTTTGATATTCTGAGAGCTTCATCATGTCTGTCTTCATATAGTTCAGAGAGGTATGTCTCTGGTCATTTACCCCCACATGTATTATAACACTGTGTCATGTATGTACATTTGGGTGATGTGGCAAATAATGGCACCCGATAGGCAACTAACCATGACTTCTCCTTACTCAGTCTGGTAAGAGGTGCATCGGTGCACCTCACTATGTAGTCACCACTGACTAGGATGTTGGATTGTGTGGAGGTTTGCCTTATAGGCTTTTGAGTTGGGACATTTAGATACATGCATTGTGATATGAGCTGCCTGAAGTGAATGTTTGTGAGGTTGCTGAGGGTACTTGTTTCTTAGGTTACAGTTCGGAGACCTTTGTGGTATAGGTAGGTTACCTTTATGAGCCTAAGAATAGTTAGGTGTATCTGTTTGGTCTGTATTGTGAAAGATAGGTTTAGTTAGGCAGTCTATTTAAGTAGTAGGTGGTGGTCAACAAACATTATACAATTGGTACATTGTCTCAGGATGCCTATTTCAACCAAGGTGGCTAGACAGACAGTTGAAGAGTGCAACGTCATGGTTCTAGGTGGTGACTAATGTGGGCTGAATGGGGTCTGGCACCTATGTGTTTAGGAGTTGATTCCTGAAGGTGCTATCTGTCTGGTAGCAGATAGTTCTGGTCTCAGAAGAGTAGCACACAGTCAGGAATCAGTGATTCTTTCATCCTTCTCCCACTGGCAACACTAATCCCAAGCTGCTTCCCAAGAAGTAATATTAACCCATATGTTGATGGTTTAAATACACTTGCTTATAGTCTTGTCTTGATAGATACCCTGGATAGAACTTGCAGGAGCAAACACAACAAACAGCCAAGCTGCACAAAGGCCCTGAAGAGGTTGTCAAAAAAATTGCAACCACACCAATCAGTGACGTCCCATACACACTATCCAATTAGTAGTTCCCTAGCTGTTGTGTGCTTAGCTTGGCAATTTAACTTGGATTTGGCTTTAAATAGGTTTCTAAATATTTTGTTAATATTGGATATTGCATTGTCGTGTGGAGGTTAAATGTTAGACTTTGATCGGTGGTAATGCCAAGTAATTTTTGTTTGTGATACATTTTCAATGATGGTATTCTTTACCATGGAGCAAGAAATCAGTGACCTTTTACTCCATTTCTGACAAGGTGCAAAGCAGTACCACTAATCCCAAGCCAGATCCTAAGAATCAATTTTCAGGCTTTCTAGTAACTGGTAATCACCAGGAAGGACAGGAAATAATGCCACTATGCCATTTCTCTCAACAGCAGGAAAACAGAAGCACTAATCCTAAGCCAATTACAGAGAATCATTTCTCTGTAGGCTTTCTAGTAACTGGTAATCACCAGGAAGGACAGGAAATAATGCCACTATGCCATTTCTCTCAACAGCAGGAAAACAGAAGCACTAATCCTAAGCCAATTACAGAGAATCATTTCTCAGTCTCTCCAGTGATTGGTAGTGTATCCCAGATGTTACAGATGTTAAAAAGGAATTAATAATCAGACTACTGCAATGTGCACTAAGAGGGTGGGATGGTGAAAAACAGAGGCTAATTCAAGCTTTAATCGTCTTAGAGAACGGCCTTGCCAGTTTGATCTGTTAGTGCCCAGTAAAATGAACAAAAGATATAAGACTAGTAGGAGAGTCCAACGGAAATATATGGTGGGGGCAGGCGGCTCAAATGGCACCAATTTTAAAAGCATAACACAGACTGGGTGAGTGAGACATAAACCTGATTTAACTGGTTAGATAAGTGAGCTGTAGAAATGTACTTTCCTGCATGCAAAATAGTGTTAAAGGGTTTATATTATAACTGTGAATGCTTAAAATAGCGAACACTGTATAATCAACCCTTAAAAATCGAAATGGCAAAATGCCAAAAACACGGAATAGTGATTTTTTTTTTCC
The DNA here is from genome assembly GCF_019279795.1 of Protopterus annectens. Classification (NCBI taxonomy): domain Eukaryota; kingdom Metazoa; phylum Chordata; order Ceratodontiformes; family Protopteridae; genus Protopterus; species Protopterus annectens. The sequence continues at coordinate 1,091,173,007 of NC_056748.1, read as the reverse complement.
CCCAGGGAAAAAAATTGCTGCTTCGTGAAAAAAACAAAACACAAACTAAAGTGGGGGACTTCACCACCCGCATGGCCTGATGTGGGGGGCTATGCCCCTCACACCTCCCCTACTTAAATATACCAACTTCGAGATTGCACCACAGTTGTGGAAATGGCAAAGTCCCAAAAGCAGCCCAGTGATTTTTTTCCCTGGCAAAAAAATTGCTGTTCATTGTGTTCGGGATTTCACGGTTTTGATTGAAAATGGTCGATCAAACAGCGTTCGCTATTTTAAGCATTCGCTGATATAATAGGGAACTGAGTTCCTTGTTTTTAGCTTGTGCACAGGAGGTTCAGTTTCCAACAATCTTAGAGTAAGACAACAATGGCCGACTGCCCGTGCAATATAAATAACCAGAAAAATGAAAAATGGACACAGCTAAAGCTCTGGCCAATACTTTTTATCTTCCCAGAACCAGAGAAATCACCCAATTTTCACAAGGTTTAATGCTCACACAACAGTCTAACATTGACTGACTTTCTTAACTTTAAAAAGTGAGTAAAAGCATAGCAATTAAATGCAGCAAAGCTGATTAATCCACTTAAGAGCACAGTAAAAGCAATGCAACCTATTAAATCAATTCACTTAAAAGCTGGAGCTTCAAATTCAGGGAAGAAATAGTAAGCATTCAGAAAATGAGAGAGAACACTCTCAAAACTGATTTATATACTTAGGGACAGCACATGACCCATTTAAAAAAAGTGGTGCAAACAGTAAATATGCCTTTAATTAATAACTGTAACTTCAGATTTAGAGAAAACATAGTAAAATACAAAACAGATGACATTAACCAGACAAAACTGATATACATTATTAGAAAGTGCAGTAGTATACATTACTTTCCTGGATGTAAAATGGAAAATGAAATTCCTTGTTTAGTTTTAGATTATGCACATGAGCTTCAGCTTCCAAGTGTCTTTGAGCAAGACATTGATGGCTGACTGCTGTGCAATAGAAAAGGATGGGTAATAAAAGCCAGAAACAGCTAGAGCTCTAGGTCTAACTTTAGATTCAGAGAAAACACAGTAAAATGCAAAAAAAGATGGCAGGAATCTTACAAAATTAATATTAATGGTTAGATAAGTGAAGTGGTGCAAATGTACTTCCCTGGATACAAAATAGAGTCCAAATGACTTGGATTGGAGTCTCACTTTGTCAAGAATGGGTTCTTCTTCCTCTTTCAGTGCAGGCTGTGAAATGGAACAGTGCGGTTTCTGTGAGGTTTTCTTTATTCAGAAGCTGCTGGAAGAATGCCTTCCATCTGCCTTTGATGTCCTGTGGACTGCTGAGTAAGTTTGTGATGGCATCTCCTATCTTCTTGTTGCTCTGCAACCTGATTGAGTTTGCATGTGCTATCTGCTGAGTCACTTTCCAGAAGTTGGTAACATTTCTCTGAGGCTTTGCTCTATGCTTTGTGACTGCAGTCTTAGACTTTTTCTTAGTAAACCTGTATTTCTTTTTAGCCTGGTCCATCTTTTCTAACTCCCATGTTTTCCTGCACTCTTCCTTTCTTTTGGTAACTTTCTGGACTTCTACATTCCACCACCATTTTTCTTTCTGCCAATATTTTTCATACATGACTCAGCCTCATATGAACTTCACGGATGCGTTTTTTGAGATTGTTATTCTTCTTCACCTCTAGCTATTTTTTTCTGTTCTTTGGTTGGGCAGGATTCACGAAGGCTTGCACGGAGTGTAAGAGATGTGTAACACTCCATGCAAGCCTCGCGATCCAGGAACAGCCCTAAGCTCCGTGTAAGAGACCAGCTAAAACGTCTCTTACACGGACTGGGCGTTGACATGCTAAATACCTCACTTGCAGCCGAAAGGTATGCAAATGAGGTATATTAGCGATCCACGAAGCAGAAACCAGCCCGTGTAAGAGACGTTTTAGCTGCAGAAATGTACTCAGTTGACAACTGAGTACGTTTCTGTAAAATTCACAATGGAGCCATGTTAGCTCCAAATAAAGGGTGCATATGTGTCAGGCAGCATGCCAATGGCCATATATGTGGCCATTGGCAAGGTAACCTGATGCAAAAATAATAAAAATATATATATTTTTTTCGGCGATCGCCGATGTTTAAACCCAGCGCAGCCCCGCGCAAACGGGCTGCGCTGTATAAAACATAAAAATGAAGGTTATAAACCCACAAATGTGGGTTTTATGCAATACATGGACTGACAATTCAGGGACCAGCAGACCAAAAACAACATGGCCACTGTGTAGTGGTTGATAAGGGGGGAAGCTGAGTGTAAGACATGTAACTAAGCATTAGTAGGCAATCTCATGTAAATGAGGCTTAGGATACTGAATCTCACAGTCACATAGCAAATGAGCACAGTCTGAGTAGTGTAAGAGATACATAAGGGGGAGGAATAGAGTAGGAGATAGGTTACATCACAGGGGGGAATGGTAGAAAGAAATGCAGTTCATTGGAGGTCAGTGTAACATGACAGATGACAGACACAGATCAGGGAAGGAGGAGTGCAACAAGATAAGTCTGGGAAAGTCAAGAAATGGAAGGTGTACACTGTTACTTACACTAAAGTGTCTTGCTCGGCGTGTATGCGCATGTGTGCGTGCCATGAAGCGAGAGTAGGGTAGTGTGCGCACGTGTAAGGCAGACTGAGCATGTGGGAGTGTGTTGGTAGATGTTTAACACTGTTTGTGCTGATGTGCGCGCGTGTAGGGCAGACTGAGCATGTGGGAGCCTGTTGGCAGACCTGTAACACTGTTTGCGCTGGTGTGTGCGCGTTTTAACCCGAAAAAGACGATTGTGAACCATGGAAGCATGTGTGCGCGTGTGTAAGCCACTGTGAGCGTGTTTCTGCTGGTATGCACGCTGCTCCCCCCTGAGGAAACAGAAAGGAAAAAGGAAGCAACAGAATTAGTATGAAGCTAGCAGGGAATACTGCTGGAGCTAGCAGGTGAAAACAATTAGAAGCAGGCAATTACACAGGCAGAATAGTAGCCCAGCCCAGCACTTAAAACTCTGCAAACAGCAGTGCAGGATGTTTCTCTCAAGAGACACTGCAAGACAGGAGTAAGCTAATAGAAGTGAAAACTGAAAAAGCTTCACTCAGAGCAGAAATGTTAGGGGCTGCCATAGCTGTCATAATGAGACATAGGCAACTTGCTGAGGGTGGTGGCAATGCAGATGGTGCCAGACAACCCACAGTGAGGAGACGGAGAAGAGTGTACAGGCCCAGGGTCACCTACCACGGGTTACATGAGCTGGAGATAGTAGAGCGCTATAGAGTGGACAGAGAGCTCCTGCAGCAAATAGTTGAGCTGTGCAGGCCATGCCTCACACACAGAACCAACAGAGGGGAACCCATCCCAGTGGAAACCAAGGTATGTGTTGGCCTAAGAATACTAGCAACAGGTACCTTCCAGAGACCAACTGGTGATATGATGGGGATATCACAGGCATCAGCCTCCAGGGTACTGCACCAGTTCCTGAATGCCATGTCAGCACATGTCAGTGATCATGTATATTTCCCCAATGCCCGTGAGGTATTGGCCAGCAATATGCGTCTCTTCCAGCAAATAGCGGAATACCCTGAGGTAGTGGGTGCAATAGACTGCACGCATACGCATCAAAGCACCAGCGGTGAGCAGGTTAGGGCCTACATTAACCGCAAGGGCTTCCACTCCATCAACTGCCAGGTCGTGTGTGATGCCCAGGGCATAATAATGAATGTGTGTGCTGGCTGCCCTGGGAGTTACCATGATTCCCACATCTGGCATTTGACGCAGCTGTACCAGACATTTGCCAATGGGGACATCCCACACGGACACCTAGTGGGGGATGCAGGTTATGCACTAGAGCCGTGGCTGATGACACCCATCAGAAACGCACACACACCTGAACAGGAACGCCATAATGAGGCACATGCACAAACACGTAATGTAATAGAGCATGTGTTTGGGCTGCTCAAGTCACGGTTCCGGTGTCTGGACACATCTGGTGGAGCCTTGCAGTAGACACCAACTACATGTACCCAAATTGTCATGGTATGTGCTATGCTACATAATATGATCTTGCGAAAACTGCTGCAGCAGGACCAGCATAGGGCTGGGCCAAACAGCCCCCCACCATTGCCAAGGCCATCACAGGCAGAGCGTGACTTGGAGGAGGAACAACCTGAGCCTGCCCCAGTAGGCAGAAGGAGGCGTGCCCAGTATGCCCTGGCCTTGGCAAAGAGGCAACGCATAGCACATACACTGGCTCAGTAGGAACCCTGGGAATGATACCCCCTCTGACTCACTCAAATAATAACAGGGATGCCTAAAATGACATGACCTGCTCACAAACATGTACAGGGAGTGTAATATGTGCATCCGACTGAGACAGCCCTGCAGCACCACCTGAGGCATGAATGCCATGTGTTAAGTAATGTAACACCATGTACTATATGCACACCTGAGGACCCTGACTAACATCCACCCTCACCAAGCATGAAGCCACAAAATGACGATGGGATGATAAATAGCAATAACTGGCTGAAGTAATGCAGGTAGTCAAAGGGGAGCCAATGTGTTCCAGCCTGGGAAGACATGCAGAGCATGACATGATGCACCACCTGCCAGGGGTGGTGTGCACCTAATCAGTCCAGGCCCCATGGATACTGGCAAAGGCTGGCAGTACCCACAGCATGCCCTGAATAGGTGAGTCTCAAAACACAAACCCACCTTCATAGCTACCACAAGGGATAGGAACCTAGATGTAATGCTACCCAATGCCAGAAGTCTAAACAGCAAGATGTGTGCAGTGTAAACGCACACAGTATGGAGAATGTAGATATCAGTCCTGTAATAGAAAACTGGGTCAAGGCTCACATCAGCACCCTAACACTACCAGGTCACACCTCATACTGTGCTGTACAGCCACAAAACATGGAACAAGCTACAAAAGGAGGGTGACTAGCAATAAATGTCAAGGATAACCACACCCCCATGTTGGTACCACAACAAGAAGCAGCATTGAATAGCCATGGTCAAATACCAATAGCTAAAACTGCCTCCCAGTATATAGCCTGCTGCAGACTACTGTTCTAATACCAGGAACTGCACCTGGCCTATGTTGGAATACATGAATATATCAAGCCCCCCAAACCACATTATAATGCTTGACTGAAAATACCCAGACATACACCGGGAGCATTATACTAGCACCAACACAGTCGGAGAAAAGTTCCCAGAATCCATAAACCAAAATGCCCAGGAACAACGTACCACTCCCACAAGAGGGGTAAGCATACTGGATGTGATAATCAGCAACATGGGTACTGGATGGCAAGATGAGAAGTGTATCCCTCACTAGTAAGACCAGACCATAGAGTAATCACACTGGATATACACAGCCCGACCTCAGTCCCTGGCCAGAATACTACAGTGAAAAACATGTGTAAAGCATAGGTTGCACCCCTCCAAACCGATGTTGAATCCACGAAAGGCCCTGTGCAAGTGCAGAATATGGGACACACCGCAGAACATGTTATACAGGCATTCCATGAACACAGCCAGGAATGCTTGGAGTATGCAATCACAAATAACAACAAGACACAATGCCATACATGCAGGCATCTGGCATGCTGGACTCCAGCCATTACCAAATAATGCAAGAGAATGAGGAAGCTACCACATGATAGAGCAAACATAAAAAGGGAAGTAATCACTGATCAGTAGTATGGCAATAACATATGTCCACACATACAATCCACTAAGGCCAGCCACAACAAGTAGAATCTGGGAATCCAGAGGCAATGTGACACCTGTCCTAAGTACACAGACAACCACAACTCCCCCCAGTAAATACAAATATATGTGATAGATGCAACCATGTATCCAAACCAGAGGCTGAGCTCCCCCAACTCAGTACTGTCAAAACTAGTCAGGATGAGAAGGTAACCACATACACCACAAACCCAGTCCCACATAGACCTACCACAACTGTAAACCAAACACATAAACACAGAAAAACATTCCCGGAGGCCCTAATTACAAACACACCACACCAACAGAAGCCTCCAAAGCAGATCCCAAGCAACCACAACCTCCAAACATAGCACATGCAACACATAGTACACAAAGCTGGTGTGCCAAACAGTCACAGGCCAGAAGGAGAAACAACATGCCTGATACAGTTGTAATAGGTGTCTGTATAGGCAGACACACTGCTGTCCCACTCACCAGACTGAACAAGGGAAAGGGTACAGTAAGCTGCCTGTAGGCTGCCACAATATGCCACATAACACAAGTATGCAGGTCACCCCAAAGCAAGCAGAAATATGATGCACTCAATGTCCATGCTGGTGTGAATGACCTGAGATGTACCTCCCTGGACTACATGAAAAGAGACATGGATGATCTCTCTGAGTATGTACCCCAGGCCGGTATGACATTGGCCGTGTGCAGCATCCAACCCTCACCAAGAATGATGCCACAGTACAAACACAGAATGATCATCTTTAACAGGTGGCACAGTTACAGCTGTCAGTCCAAGAGGGTCTAATGTCTGTCTGCTTGAGATGTCATGCATGACAAGCCATGCTGCTGTTCCAGGGATGGCTTGCACCTGTTACCCCTGTGCATCTGGATACTGGATAAGGCCTTTGCCACCTCCATAGAGCCGTATGTAGGCAAGGCCAAAAAGACTACCCACCACCCTAGAAAACATAAGTGGTAAGAAACATAAGGGTAATGCTGACCAATGCCAGATGTGTAAACTGCAATATGCATGCCCCTGAGGCACTTCCCAGTATGGAGAACATCGATGTCTGTGCAGTGACAGAAGCCTGCTGCAAGCCTAGTGATAGCACAGCAGCACTACCAGGTTATACCACATATCATGCGTTATGGCCTCAACACCTGGACCAAAACATCAAAGGAGGGGGAGTATCCATATGCAGCACAGACACCCATATAGCCAGGTAACTGACAATGCACAAAGCAGTGGAGACCACCCATGTGCACCTAAGTGTAGTCAAAACTGCTGTACAGTCTGTAGCATGCGACAGACCACACTCTCACACACAAGAACTCCACCCAGACATCCTGAAGACACTGGACAGTATGAATGTCCCACCAAATACCAGACAAGGTACTCACAAATTACCACATAGGTGGTAAACCATTATGTATGCAAGGAGTAATCAGGGACCTAGGGACACAAGTCAACAGTAATCTGTCATGTGACACACACAATGCCAATGTGGCTAGGAAGATTGTCGATATTGGACACCGTATCATGAAAGGATTCACATCTACATCAACAGAGGTCACTGTGTCTCTGTACTGTTTCCTTATCACACCCATAATCTAGTACAATGACTCATATGGGATGTACCGTACGTGACACCTGCAGCGGTCCTGAAGACCTCAAAGGTACCCCACCAAGAGGATAAAGGGTGTCAAATATATGTCATATGCTGCCTGGCTGTAGACACCCCAGCTGAATGCAGTCACAGACTGCCTACACAGAGGCATTGTATGTCTGTTGTACAAGGCCATGTCCAACACAGGAGTAATGGACATGCTCCACCACAGGAAATCAAAGCCATTGGAGCTGTGACAGTGACAGATGTCAGCCTCAACACATAATGAAATAGGATGTGCTGGAGGGACAGATACATAACCCAGAGGCTCCCCTCACCCAGAAACAGGATCCCCATCCATGTTAGGCAGAGCCCCTCACTGACACCCCTCAACAGGAATATTGCCAAGTGGATGGATGATCGTACATGTATACTGGGGGTCTTCACTGTGTTACGACCATCAGAGGCACAGTAAAGAAAATCATAAATGGCCATAATAGTCACATAGCAAGGGGCGGCGAAAGACACACACACTCTGGCTTGGCTTACTAATGCCCTAAGGTGGATAGCCTAGTATGAACCCATGAACCTATGAAGATACAAATTGTACAGGACACTAAGGAGAATCACAAGGCTTACTTAACTGATGGTAGGAACCATGTTGGGAATCCACAGATATGCTCCGAATCACACAGATATTACAAACAACATACCAAACACACACACAAATTGCCAACATATGACCTGACAGGTGCAGTGCAAACCCCCCACCCCCAGAATGCAAAATATCTAGCCCAGCAGACTGCTGGTCCCCTGACATTGCAGATGCTGAGGTAACAGCCATCATCTGCAAAGCAAAACACACAGCAGCAAAGGTATGTGATGGTGTCCTGGGCTGAGGCCAACATGGACTCCAAGAATAATGGAATGCCAAATCACACTACTGCCCAATGTCAACCTTACCACAGGATATGTACCCAAAGAGCAGTGTACAACAACAGTGGTCCTTCACAACAAAGGTGTTGCCTTAATGGATACTGCAAACTACCACCCCAGGATCCTGACAAGCTTGGTCTGCACAGCTATGGAAAGGATCAGTATGTACCGCAGACATAAAGCTATCGTGGACCTACTGATACTGGACCCTACACAGTGTAGCTGTCGTAACTGCAGATCCTGCCCCTAAACATGTTTGACCCATTTGAAGCAGTCATTAAGGTCATTGATGAGGGCAATGTGGTCCACACAGCGTAGCTGGACCGTGCATATGCTTCTAGACAATACCCTACGAGTTCAGTATGGATATGTTCACCAGCTTAAATATATACCCCTATGTCAGTAGAGGGGTTGCAAACAAGACCGAGGACAGAACTGACATGGTCAGACATGCTGCATCCATGTCAGACTACAAAGCAGATATAAGTGGCATCCCACAAGGCTTGGTCCTGGCCCCCCCCCCGTTCTGTATATATGTCCCATAGGTATAGGCCAACATGGAAGGACTGTGACTGAACATGTATGCAGAGAAGTACAAACAGCCCACCATATCCAACCCCCAGCTGACACAAGCAACCCATAAAAGGGCCACCTACAAACAGACAACTGGAGCCATAGCCATGTCAGCAAGCTAATTGCAGAACTGTGGATAGACCACCACCGTGGATATACAGTAAGTGCCCACAAATTATCACACAGGTGCTAACCCATTACGTACCTAACATGTAATGAGAGACCTGGGGATACAAGGTGATAGATATCCTGCACTGGACATACATGTGGCTGTAGTGTTTGCAGAAACATACCATATACCCACCCAATCATGAAGGTTGTCAGATGTAGATAAGGGGAGGTCACTGTGGCTCTGCAGTCATCCTTCATCAGCGTCACAATTGACTACAATAGCCCCTGTGGGATATACCTCAGCAGACACCTCCATCAACTGTAAAGTCCACAACAGTACCCCACCAGGAGTAGCAAAGAGCATGAATAGATGCCATGTGTTGCCTGAGTAAACAAACTGCAGCCCCACACACTGCCATACTGCCCAGCTACAGGCAAGCTGTGCCTGATGTATGAAGCCATGTCCAACCTGGAATCAATGAACATGCTGCACCTTGTACAATCTGAATGGCAGTGAGCTATGCACATGAGAGACCTGAACCCCAGCACTGACATACATAGGACAAGCTGTACAGAATGATCCATAACACAGAAGGCACCCCCACTCTTGAGTAGACTCCCGGTACAGGTTAGCCAGAGAGTCACCTATCGACACCCCTCAAGAGGAATCCTGATGAATGGATGGGAGATGGTAGGTTAACCCTGGGTGTCACTGTTATGTCAGAGGTAGACGGAGGCACAGTATACCAACCATGACATATGTCATGGCAAACTCCAGTTACAATGTGTGTCGAAGGACAAACACACCCTGTGACTAGCATCAGAAATGGCCTAGAGAACATCGCTAGTGTTTGCCAATGTCCACCTATGTTGTGGAATACACTACCAATGTTGGACGAGCCTGGTGTAGGTAGTCCATATCTGAACATAATGCAACATGGTCATATGTGCACAACTGGCCCCTACACAGTCTGTTGTGCACACTATGAAGATGTCAAGCAGTGATAGGACTAAAGCCCAGGATACTGTCCACCACAGTGAAAGTACTGAACCAGTACACTATACGGTACTACAGTGTTAGGTCATTATGAAAGTATGTTGACAACTGTCTGCAAAGTATCCCATGCAATCCCTGCAGGCACAGTATAATCCCTGTTGTGGCAGACATGAAGCAGTTGGCCAGTTAGTACACAACATGACACCCAACACACAACCATAAACGTGAGATATTGTTGAAGTTCACACACACCCAAATATGTGGTGGACTTCAGAGTGCAACATATGGAAAGCTCACACTGGGCATGCTCGCACACTTTGATAAATGAGGCATATGTCAGACAACATGCCATGGAAAGGCTGAACTTGGCATGCTCACACACTTAGGCCATATCTCCATTTAGCAGTTGGCCACACATATCTGGTATTTGTACGTGTCATTCCAGGAACCAACCACAACACAGCAATCTGCCCAGTGCACACAGTAAATGACTACAGAGACATAAGTGATATAGTGGATGCGTCATATGCAAACATCTTCCATAGATACACAAGTTGGTCATAGGAGCAGGGAATGCTATGGCAATAAAGACCTGCAAACAGTAGAACAGCACAACAAATATTGTGCATCTGACAATTGAACATATGGGTGTAGAGGTCAATACTATGCTTGTTGCCCTAGGGAATGACAGCTCAGCCAGAGTGTGCTTGGCATCTGCATCCCCAGTACAGTAGGCTATTGTGCCACTGTAAAGTAGGTCACATAAGGCAACATGTGAGGCTAGTGAGCTGTGCCTCTGTCAAGCAGGGGCACAGTGGAGATCCCAGGGTTTGAATGTGCTAAGCCACAGCCATGTTGTTGGTGTGTGCTGGAAGAGGGTTGCAGAGGATTCCTAACAGTAAGTGGCCATCAGTAACAGACTGAGGGGAGCCCTATCTGCATTATCTGGACAATTCCACTGTCAACACTGTGTTGTGATGATTATGTGGGAATGAAGTGTCATGCCGGAACTGTTCACAGATGTCCACCCTCTGTGGGCTACAGCTCTGCAGTGTATTAGCTCACTCTGTCTGTTGGATGGCTCATATATGGCTGGAGTGCACCTGACAGGTGTCTTGTTGTGGAGCAGTCATGGGTATATGTGGGATAGCATGATCAATGCAAACCGTACACATGCTCATAGAATGCAATTGTCAAGTATTATGCTGAGTGGCCAGTATAGTCCCCCAGCATGGGTCCTTTGAAGTCGGCCACCCCAGTCTTCACAAGTGTAGAGTCTGCTTGTGCTAAATACAGTTTGTGTGCAGTGACAACCTTGCCTGGGGGTGGGGATGGGATATGGATGTCCAGGGAAAGGTGGGTATGGTCAGATATCAACAATGGTGGTATATCTCTGGTGTGGAACAGTGAGTACCCATGTTGCAGATGGACAGGTGCAATATGTATTCCCCCATGTGGCTGTGGTGTGTGGTTCTGCCATAGCACATGGACCCACCAATTGTAGTGGCTGTAGGGTAAAGTGGTAGAGGCCTGAGTAGTTCTCACACACAATATGCCTGTACCTGATGTTAACAACTGGAATGGTGTATGTGAACACCAGCATATCCCGGCACTGTTCCCAGGGAAGCTAAGTGTGTGTCCTGGATGTGGGTGTGGTGTTCTGGACTGGTTGTGTTGTGTGTTACAGGTCCTGTGGTCACGAAACATGGTATAGAACATAACCTGCCAGTGCGATGTGCATATCTGACCCTGACGTAGGTGGCTGCAAATGCATATATATGCTATCCCCCACCTGACAGGTAGCACTAGATGTACATAACTCTGTAGAAATAAAGATGTCAGCACCCTATAAATACTGCAGGTGCAGACCAGATGCCCAGTAATTTGGTTAGCATGCTCTGCTAATGTATCTTCTTCAAGTGTCATAATATAGGTAGGTAGGAGTTCGAACCATGCAATTGCTCAGTGTGTGTGTGTGTGTGGGTGTGGGTGAGCAAGGTTGATGTGTGTGCAAGTCTGTGTGAGTAAGATGTCCATTTTGGCAACTGTGAAAGCACTCTACAGGATGCACATTCCCCTGTCTCAGCACGGATGATGACAGCACCCTATAAGTACAGCAGGAGAAGACAAGCCTCCCAGTAATTCGAATAGCGTGCTCTGCTAATGCGTCTGTCATGAGTATCATAACATAGTTAGGTAGGGGTTTGAATTCTGCAACTGCCCAGTGTGTGTGGAGAGGGGTTAGTGTGTGTGTAAGTCTGTGTGAGGGAGATGTCCCTTTTGGCAACTGTGAAAGCACTCTACAGGATGCACATTCCCCTATCTCAGCACGGATGATGTCAGCACCCTATAAGTACAGCAGGAGAAGGGAAACCTCCCAGTAATGTGAATAGCGTGCTCTGCTAATGCGTCTGTCAAGAGTGTTATAACATAGTTAGGTAGGGGTTGGAATCCTGCAACTGCCCAGTGTGTGTGGAGGGGGGTTAGTGTGTGTGCAAGTCTGTGTGAGGGAAATGTCCCTTTTGGCAACTGTGAAAGCACTCTACAGGATGCACATTCCCCTATCTCAGCACGGATGATGTCAGCACCCTATAAGTACAGCAGGAGAAGGGAAACCTCCCAGTAATGCAAATAGCATGCTCTACTAATGCGTCTGTCACGAGTGTCGTATCATAATTAGGAAGGGGTTTGAATCCTGCAATTGCCCAGTGTGTGTGGAGGTGGGTTAGTGTGTATGCAAGTCTGTGTAAGGGAGATGTCCCTTTTGGCAACTGTGAAAGCACTCTACAGTATGCACATTCCCCTATCTCAGCACGGATGATGTCAGCACCCTATAAGTATAGCAGGAGAAGGGAAGCCTCCCAGAAATTCAAATAGTGCGCTCTGCTAATGCGTCTGTCACGAGTGTCATAACATAGTTATGTAGGAGTTTAAATCCTGCAACTACCCAGTGTGTGTGGAGGGAGGTTAGTGTGTGTGTGCAAGTCTGTGTGAGGGAGATGTCCCTTTTGGCAACTGTGAAAGCACTCTACAGGATGCACATTCCCCTATTTCAGCATGGATGATGTCAGCACCCTATAAGTACAGTAGGAGAAGAAAAACCTCCCAGTAATTCGAATAGCGCACTCTGCTAATGCGTCTCTCTCAAGTGTCATAATATAGTTAGGTAGGAGTTTGAAACCTGCAAGTGTGTGTGTGTTTGGATGTGGGGAGTTTGTGTGTGTGTGTGCAATTCTGTATGAAAAGCATGTGCCTTTTTTGCAATCAGGAGATCACACTACATAATGCATATTACCCTTTCCAAACAGTGATGATGTCAGCACCCTATACATACAGCTGGAAAAGCGACACCTACCAGTAATCCGAATAGCACAGTCTACTACAGCGTTACTCTCAAGTGTCATAACATAGTTAGGTAGGGGTTTGAAACCTGAAAATGGCAAGTGTGTGTGTGTTTGGATGTGGGGAGTTTGTGTCTGTGCAATTCTATATGAAAAATATGTTAGTTTTGGCAATCAGGAGATCACACTACCTGATGCACATTACACTTTCAAAATACTGATGATGTCAGCACCCTATAAGTACAGCCAGAGAAGAAGGACCTCCCAGTAATCCGAATAGTGTGCTTCGCTAATGCGTCTCTTTCACGTGTCATGACTTAGTTAGGTAGAGGTATGAATCCTGCAAGTGTGTGTGTGTGTGTGTGTGTGTGTATGTGTGGGAGGGGGTAGTAGGGTGTGTGTAAATGCAAGTGTGAGAAAACAGCCTTTGGCAAATACGACAATACACCAGATGCTGCATATTCCCCCAGTAAACACAGGGGATGTCACCACACTATCAGCACAGCCAAACAGGGCTAGTTGGCCAGTAATGCCAATAGTGAGCTCTGCTACTGGGTCTATTACCATTGTCAGAGTACAGAGAGGTATGTTTTGGTAACCCACAACTGCCACTTGTGGTTGGGTCACACATTATGACCTTGTGTGGGTCTTAGTGCATAACAATGCATGCCATTGCCTAAACCAGCAATGGCAATGCACACATGATGTATGTGTGTGACACATACACATAAATACCTCTGACCTGCAGTAGTTACCATGTCTGACACATGCCTAGAGTGGATACATGGTATTTGCAATGCATAACAATATGACTGTGTCTTACTGTGCAGGGGCTGCACGCGGTATGTGTCTATACAGTGTGGGTGTATATGGTAAAATACCTACAGCAGGGGATACACATCTGGTCTGGGCCATATAGTCTACATGTAGTCGATGCACAGGTGCTGCATGTTCCCACCTGTTGTGGGAGTGGTAACATGTCATTCCACTGCAATTCAGTGACCACATGCTGGGAACCCTTCAACTAGTGTGTTGTAGCTACAGTAATGCTCACGTACAATGTTTGGCTGGATGCAGTCCAGCCATATAAAGATGGTTCTTGAGACTTGCATATTGCCAGTGTTGTTACGGAGGATAGGTGGGTTTGCTGTGTATGGGAGGGTTGTGTGTGCCAGGCTATGAACCAGACGGCCGTCCAACACACTGTTATCTGCACATGAATAGGCCCTGATGCTTTGTGCTGTGCCAACAACCTGTAGGTGTGTGTATCTGTGGTGCCTTGGGATACCACCCCCCTGTCCAGTGTTACATGTATAGGGGACGACAGGCATGGTATGAGGTATAACCTGGCAGTGTTGGGACGCATCTGTGAGCCGTGAATCAGGACTCTGGTACTGCACAGACATTGCAGTGCACTGTGCTGAGGACAGTGTCCAGTGCATGCATCTTGCAGTGTACACTGCTGGTGTTGTGTAGCATCACTGTTAGTGTCCTATCCTGTGTGATACCCGTGGAGGTGGCTATGTAATCCGTGTCCTGCAACATAAGGCAGTATGTGTGTATCAAGGGGCTTTGCCAATATACATTGGGCCATGGGTGTCACATGCAAGCTGCCCCTCGCACATCATTGTGGCTTCCCTAGCATGTAAGCACAAGTTGACAGCCAGTGGATACTCTATGAATGACACTGGAGTCTGAGCAGAATGTAGACATAGAACACCCTTCCTATATATAGTGGTAGCATACCTGGTGAAGGTATGATGGCAGCCAAGATCAGGCTCATACTGGCCCGTGCCACATGCTGAGAGATCCCTTCTATGTTCCCTGTCATGTAGTCCAGGGAGGTATGTCTCAGGTCATCCATAGTGGCATGGTCAATGACTGAGTCATATGTGTCCATGCCTCTGACTGACCTGTATGCATGTGTTTTGTGGTGGACCATAGTGCCCCAGAGGCATATCACTGTGACCTTCACCATGTACAGCCTGTTGAGCGGGACCCCACTGCAGCGGCCAAGAGAGGTACCTGACTCATCTGTAGCAGGTGTGTTGTGTAGCCCTACAGGCTGTGAGTGTGTGGCACATGGGATGTGTGTGCCATGTGTGGCATGTGCTCTGTTCCGACGTAAATATGCCTGTGTGCCTGCTGCGGAGGTGTGTGATGCTCAGGCAGGATGCTATTCTGAGTCCCCACGTATGCCCCAGTGTGTTCAGCTTGCTGTCAGTGTGTGTCTATGTCTGACTGGTATTGTAGTCACTGTAGTATGACATGCCACCTGACAGGGTATGGCATTACTGGGTTCAGAGTGCTCAGTCCCCAGATTGGCTATGTGGTGGCATCCCACACATGTGTTGTACGTTCCTGGCCAAGGGTGATGGTTGAATGCATACATGTGGCAGCTGTGACATTGCCACATGACTCACATAAACCACAACTGGACCATAGAGGTGATTCACAGGTTACATTTGCACATGCTACCCTAGTAGTGTGATTGCCATGGTGAGTACCAACACATAGGGCCAATGGGGAACAACATACTGAAGGTGTGTATGTGTGGGTGTACTGCTACTGTTTCATAGCACTGGCATATATGACTGCACATGTGGGTAAATGCCAGGTAAGACATGTGCAATGTGTCACAGGCACCATACATGCGAACAGGACAGACAGTGACGTTCTGTCATGTGTAAACTTGACATACGTATCGTACGCTATGCAGATGTCACTAGGAGTCCACAGAAGCACTGTAACTCTGCATTGCAGGTGGAAGCAGTGTTCCAGGGAACCCCAAGTGAACATGCATGCAAACAAAGTTACAGTAAGCAGGGCTGGAATTAGTCCATTGTACAACAAAGAAGGGGTAACACTAACAGTAGGTAACAGTGCAAATATGTAGGCACTATCAACATGTACCCAGGAATGCACAGCACAGATGCCCATGGTAGAACTGATATTATGTCATAGTTAATTGTGATTTGGATTACATTGGTACTGCACACATATCAACATGCACAAACATCCACATTGCATACTCGTTGTGGGCAACTCACCACCATTACTGTACATGTCCATCATTGCATATCACTACTTGCATTAGCTTCCCCCCTGTGCTACCCATGTATGTGGCTATCTGTTGACATCCTTACCACCGTATGCAATTATGTGCAGCTGTTACACTTTGGTACGTACTATGGGTGCAGATAACAATTGAGGACAGTCATACGGTTACTGCATCAGGCATGCTGGGATATACACACAGTCATATCAGCACACTGTACTGTTACCAACATGATACTACTACTACACTTCTATGTAGTCACCCTGTGCATCAGCAACGTGTTTACCTGTTCCTGCACTGATGTTGGAGATTGCAGGAGGTGGCACAGTTTCATCATATGCACAGGGTGTGAATTAGGTATGCCTGAGTCTGCCACTGATACCACCAATTGACATGTGTGTATATGTGTGTTGGTGAGGGTCAGCAGTACAGGGTGGGGCACTGTTGGTGCAGTGTGTGCGTGTATGTGGTAGCCCTAGGTGTTAACATTTCACATGTGTGTATGCACGCACACAGTTCCACCTCATGGCTGCCATATACAGGGGTTTGTGGACAGCCACAGACTGCACCTGGCAGGTCATACAGATCAGTGTCTGTGGGCACGGACACGGTACCTGTGCCTGGCAGGGGTGTTACGGACCGTATCCGGTACTAAGCCAGACTGGGTACTGTCATCAGAAGCGGGAGTGTGTTGACTGGACACAGGTCCCTGTTGGGACTGTCCAGAGCCACGTGCACGTGGTCTCCTGGGGCGTTCCGATGACAGCACAGTCCCAGCATTGCTGGGGCTGCTGCTGGCACTATGGGGGCATGCGCGGGCCTGTTGTCATCCGTGCCAACTGCCAGCTGCTGCTGTTGCTGGCATGCGGCCACATCAACGCCGCAACCACCCACCATTGCCCTGGCTCATGGACATTTGGTTGTGGAACTGCTGTAATATGTCCCCACAACGTCTGTCTATGACATCGGTGAAATTACGGATAGCATCCACAATGTCACGCATACTGTCAGTCATGGCTGTGCGACATGCTCTCAGCTCCCTCAGACCCTGTCTGGTGTACCTTTCCATACGTGACTGTGCCTGCATGACAGCCCGAAACATAGCTGAGGTTGACAGACCTCTTTGGGCATGTCTGCCAGAGGCAGTACGCCCACAGATGCTCCCACGAGAACCCATGGGCAACTGTCTGTGTGGTACCATTGCAGGACCCTGCCCATGGCTGCTGTGTGGGGATGCATGTGTCACAGATACCACATTACCCTGGTGAATGCCCACTGTATCCTGTCCATCACCTAGGGACAATGGTGACAAAGGATGTACTGGCAGGATGACTGTGCGCAATGATGGGATTGACAGATGTGTATTGTCAAGTGGCTGACCAATGGCGGACCCTGACACACCTTCCTTTACCATTACACAGATATCATCATTACCAGTACCTGTGGCACCAGATTCAGGTTCCCTGCTGCAGGACACCAGAGCAGCACCAGAACCTGTGGGAGGAAGACAGGAAACACAGTTTACAGTGTCCACACAATGTTACCAGTGATGCACTTATGCACACATGCACACATGCACACATGGACACAGGCACACATGCACACATGCACACGTGGACACATGCACACATGCACACATGGACACATGCACACATGCGCATAGGCACACGCACACATGCACACATGCACACGTGGACATGTGTACACATGCACACATGCACACATGCACACGTGGACACGTGCACACATGCACACATGCACACGTGGACACAGGCACACATGCACACATGCACAGGTGGACACAGGCACACATGCACACATGCACACATGCACACGTGGACACAGGCACACCTGCACACATGCACACATGCACACTCCGCAGTATACACACAGAGCACTACTGAGTTACACTAGTATTACTAGCACTATCAGGACTATTATAGGTATTGTTAAACACACTCACCAGCATGGATGGCCTGCCTTGCTGTAACCCTGGAGGGACCTGCAGAAATGAGGAGATTAATGTCAGTGGGCACAACTGTGCCATTGATACTGCATATGATACAGTGCAGTAGTACACCAGTTGCCTTTCACGTCAGCTGCTGATATTGCCAATATCACACATGCACAATTACATACTATGTTGACAGCTACATACCACGGACACACCTTACACATGCATAAACTAACAGTGTACAGAACAGTCAAGTGTACATATGGCATATTACCTGCACGCTCCATGTCGTGCTGCTGTGTGGATCCAGCCTCCATCATGATGCAGGTGTATTGCTGTTGCTGTTCTGGGGCTGGAGCCACAACACTTAGGAGTAGCCCCTCCAGTCTGGTGAGAGGGGGATGCGTGGCCACCCCACCTCCTGTGGCAACCTGTTGCCTGTGGATATCCGACGCACGCTGACGGACATTTCTGATTAAATCACTGCAGTAACGTCGTACCTGCTCATATGTCCTATTATGCGTGCCAATGTCATTTAGCCTACGGACAAGGTCCTGCCACAGTGCAGCCCTCTCCTGCTGATTCTGGCTGGTGCAGGAAAACAGTATGTTGTACTCCCGCACCAGGCTCTGGTGTATCTCCTCATCTTCCGCTGCAGAGTAGGCAGGATTACGCTGACGCGCCATCTCCCTGGAAGAGAACACAAACAGGATATCAGCAGACTATGTCAGCAATATATGGCACACATACTATACATGATAATCCAGTGTAGTATACTACTACTCCCATATGTTGCATGTGTGTGTCTTGTAGTGGATACACAAGTACATGGCCAGATATCAGTGCTCAGCCAACACCTGTGCAACAATACCTGCCACATTCCATACAACATAGTAGCATGCCCCATCGGTCAGCACACTGCGACAGGTCCAATACACAACCTCACTCTGGGGGTTCATACCAAGGTACTGTATGTGGAACGCCATCCACTAGTGTGATGTGGACACAAGTTACTCGGCCTAGATATACATATCCCACCACCACCACCACCAGCACAGTAGACTACTTTGATATGTATGTGATTAGACAGTTATTCACTTGTTAGGACTGAGATGGTATCCATGCAGCCCACTGGGCCAGTGGAAGCCACAACCCACACTGCTGACCCCTTTGCGAATGCTTACCATGGACATCCCACAGATTGCATGGAACTTGCACACACATTTCTAACCCAGACCCTATGCACAAAGGTTAGGCATCCTGTCCAGTGGACCCCAGCCAGAGGCAGATTGTATAACAATAGCAGGAGGCTACTGCAGGACAGAGCAGATTCACATTAAGGGAAGGCCTCTGTGGTCAGCACTGGTAATATGCTACGGTCTCTCATAACAATGGCCACGGCCTACTCTGGGAGGGAAATGGCCACAAACACTATAGATAACCACAAGGCCTTCTTCAGTTATGTTACACATATAGACCAAATGCCTCAGATATGCTCTGAGTTAATACACACCTACTTAACATTCACCGAACACACAGATATTGGCAACATTCTTGCAGACAGGTTCGTGCATGTATCCCCTCCTTCTCCCCACAAGTAGAAATACTTATCACAGCTGAATGTAACCTCCCTATCATCTCACATGTCCAGGTGAGGGCCACCCTCAGCAAAGCAGAACACACAGCATCACTGTGACCTGATGGTATCCCTGGATGTGTGCTACGTGCACTCCAAGAGGACATACAACCGCATATAAGACTGATATTTAACCTTGGCCGTACTACAGGATATGTACCTGTACACTGGCATACAGCAACAGTGGTCCCACACCACTAAGGAGGCACCTCTACTGACCCTGGGAACTTCCGCATCATAAGCATAACCAGCCTGGTCTGCTAAGCTGTGGAATTGTTCAGTATGGGACGCATATACAGCAATATTGCGTACCTGCAGACACTTGTTCCCAGCCAGTTTGCCTTTGTGATGGGCTGATCCTGCCTTTTGAACCTGGCTGACCTTTCTAAACAGTCACTACAGCCATTGATGAGGGCAATGCACAGACAACTGCTGCCAGGATCATGGCCTAACACTGACTGACATGTAATGTATAGTCATCCCCTTTTGGTGGAACTACGTACACACAACATATCACATGGACATACCTATAGATACAGACCTATGACACATTTGGAGGGTTCACAGTATGCAGACTATTAACCTGCTACTTTACATTACCTGTGTTTGTCGCAGCTGGTTGCATTACCACTACGTCTGCTTCCTGCTGCTGCTGGCACGGCTTGCTACTGTCACTGCTGACAGCTTAGACTCAGTGTGTAGCGTCTGTATTTTTTTTTTCTCTCACTCTCTGTCTCTGTCTCTGTCTGTCTGTCTCCCTCTGTCTGCTTCCAGACAGTGCAATGAACGTATTGCATGTGTGGAGTGTTAGTACAGGATGCTTTTGTAGGTATCTGCATAGGTCCATGTGATGGCCTCTGCACCAGTTGTAAGCCAGCATTTGCTAATTGCATGCAGCCAGTTGTGTACTGATTGCAGTTTTCACTGTGATTTCAGGACAGTGCTATAAAAGGGTATGTGAGATAGGCGTTGCCCTTTCAGATTGTAAGGGCGGGGACCATGCTGGTATGCTGTGGACACTGTTCTGTGAGTGTAAAGGTTAGTATCTCTCTCTCATAATTCAGGCTGTGTTGTAGATTCACATTTCTCCATTTCTCTCTCCTGTTTCCTGTAGTAAGTGTGTATGCACAATGACACCTACAACTATATATATATATATATATATATATATATATATATATATATATATATATATATATGTAAATATACATACATTTATATATGTACATTAACTGACATTATTACCTACTAGCTACCAAATAGCATGGCTGTTTCTGTTCACACACTACTATTATGGAAATCCACTAGTTTTGATAGTAATTCTAAATGACATGCTTTGTGTACTACACATCCTATATTCCCTTTACATTCATTCCTACTATTACATGATATATTTATTTTAGCAGAATGCTCTTGTATAAGAGTCATGGCTTAGTGGTAGGTTATGCAGACTACTGTTTCCAAGGTCCTGGGTTCGGGACTGACAGTGGGATTTTATTTTGCTTTTGAACTGACTACAGGACCTGTCAATCAGAGTGACTAAGGCACTTTTAAGCAGTTGTAACCGGGTTTGCACTGGTTTGCATGGTGCTCACGCATGCGCACTGGCATTTAGCTCTGTGGACACACACGCACACCCGCTTACAACCGCTTAACAGTGCTTACTCTGGCGCACACCCACGCTATTTTCTTTGAAAGAAATGAAAATGGGGAGACAGGAAAGTGGTGAAAAAGGGGTCACAAAGAGGGTAAGACAGTAGGGAAACAAGCTTGGGATTTGCAGGAGGGATGTAGGTAAGGCCCATAGCTGCCCATTTCTTCATCAGCAACAGCTGTGCATATGTATGTAATTTGGTGTGACATTTGAAATCTTCAGACCTGAGAGAGGTGTCAGGACAACAATAATACTTGTTGTACAGCCAATTGTAATTGATAGTTTCCATGTCCAGCAGACATGTGTGCGGAATGGGCAGCTATGTATGGGGCGTAATTTGTTTGTGGGTACAGAGTGCCCTTTTTTTTTTTTTTTCAGGTGAGAGTGGTATGTCAGGTGAAGGAAGTCGGTATAGCTGGGGAGGTAGGTTGGGTAGGTCAACAGACAAGACAAACAAGACGCATACAGGGGCGGTGTATGACATGTGTGTGGGGGGGTTACACAATTGACGGGGACGGAGGTTTGGATATCCAGAGCCCATGAGCCCACAGATGGCAACAGTGGAACTGATCCCCACCCATGGGCAGTTGTCACTGTTCCTTCACTGCCCAGGATGGGGCTGTGCTGGGGGCTGTGTAGGCCGGGCAACAGGCATGCCCGTAAGTTGTGCCACCTGTGCCTCAAGCTGGCGTAGGGGCCCAAGAACAGAGTCCTGGATCTCCCTACGCACCACAGTCCGGACGCTAGGGAGGGTGAGTGGTGGTTCTCCTCTGGCCACACTTGCAGAGGGGGGATGAGCCCCATCCCCTGCAGCGTTTCCACCCGCAGGTGGCACAGGGCCACCGGAGGAGGGTCCAGACTGGGCACTAGTGCCAGGTGCACTCGCCAGCTGAGGTGGGAGAGGAGGGTCCGCTGGAACCCGCCTTCCCTGTCGTCCTATGTTTTGCATTATGTCATGACAGTTTGGGTTAGTAACATATAATACCATTCACAATTAGTTGTAACAGCATGCATTAGTATTCCCATTAACCAAACACCCAGATATTCACACCATTGAACAGCGAGCATAACACATGCATAATTTGAACAGCAATACACAGTCCAACAACATGCAGGGTTGATTGATGGCAACAGGCCATCAGGTTTGGATGTATGAACAGGGCAGATGCATCAACGGACATGCAAATATTTATGACCCAACAGGACAAATGTCCAGGGTGTTAATTGTGATTGCACATACCATTTTCACGTGGAATGGGTTATATGTGGTAATAGGATGGGGTGAAGAAAAAAATAATAACACCTTGAATACCAATACATATGCTGTACATTTCTAATAGCTGCACATATATACACACTACTGTTCTAACTACAGTTTCCTATATGATAACTACTTCAATTTAGTGATAGGACTGTTACTGCTACATCAATATACATTTTATTGTTCTTCATACACATTCATATCTGGCTTTGTTCAGCTACATCATCCTGCTACATTTGCTTTATATATCTATAGACAACTGTGGATGTTTGGTATGTCAGACAATCATACTATCTGCATATTGCAGACTGAGAGCAACATATCCAGATTTTGGGATACACATTCCAGCTGCAGCAACACTTTGAACAGACTTCGCTGTTTGGTTTTGCTTCTCACATGCATTTCATTCTGTACTGACTGCAGTATACTTTATTCAGGGGTTATTACTACTTTATTGGTGGATTCATAACATTTTCTCACACTCTCTCCCTTGTTTTCATTTTACTATTCAGGATGGTACTTACTTCTAGGCTTTATTGACATGTTGTACCTGTAGTTATTACAATCCTTTCCAGCCGTCTCACTTCTGTCATGTTTCAGTATTTCAACAGGGGTATATTTCGCACATGTGATTTGCTCATCTTCTGCAGCTGTACTTTTCAGCCTGCTGCTGGTTGTGTACTATTATATTACAGGTGGGGCATCTTTATTTCAGACTTTATTTCAGACATTTTAATTTTTCTGTTTGGATTACAGACTGCAACACACTTTTGTAATCAAGCAATACTTGCAAACACTCTTACACTTGTTACTTGCACATTCTATTACTTAGTGACTACACTGCACCCTTTTGCTAACTGTCATACTTTTATATTTCTTTACAGTTACTGGGAGAGGATTACTGACCTGCCTGATGGCGCAACCGCACCAACTTATCGTCATAGGCTCTGCGGTTCGCAGAACGGACACCTGCAGCTGTAATATAAATGAAGTAATATTGGAATACACATCTCCATAATATCAGCTAGTTTAATTTCTTACATACATAATTACATGTAACTTACTCAGTAGTGGGGCATTGGGCATTTGCCGGACCTCCTGGACCCAAAGGTTCAATTGGTCCTGCTTGCATCTCTTCAGGTCCGCATGGTGGTGACGAACCTGCTCACCAGTCCTTGGAATCCCTGTGGCGCTGGTGAGATCATGAGCCAACCGGTCCCACGCCTCAGCCCTATATGCTCCCCACAGGACCTGGCCCTGCATGAGTTGGGCCTCATGATTGTGGACTAGGAGCCAGACCATGTATCTGGACTCCTCAACACCCCACCTTTGTGCTCGAAAGCAATTACCCTCACCTACTCCTGTCATTCTGGCTGCAAGTCAGTTCTACAATCGTTTATGCTGTGTATTCCCGCCTATGGGGCTTATATATGCCGTTTTCCGCACTTTATATCTGTGATTGGCCATTTTGGAATTGTATCAACTTCACAAAACCTGCTTTGTCATGCTCCACTTTGTATTCATTCCTATATATTTGCTATTACTGCATTTATAGGTACTGCTGTCATGGCTTAGTGGTTCAGTACCTTGCCTATGGTGCATAGTATCCTGGGTTCGAACCTGGCCACTGCTTTTTATTTTTTATGACTGTCTAGACAGGCTAGGGGGTGTGTCTGTGTAAAGGCAGTTTTGATACGGCTTGCTCAACGTTGCCCTCGGTTAGCTTACGGCGGTCGCAGACAAACGGGTGCGCTGGTTTACGCCTCATTTGGCTATCAGCATGCATATTACGCTCAGCTCAGCTAGGGGCACACAGTTTCAGTGTGTTAAACCACTGCTCACCTACGGGCACTCATTTTTCACCTATTGAACCACTGCTCACCTTTGGGCACTCATTTTGCACCTGTTAAACCACTGCTCACCTACGGGCAGATGCACTCACCTTGTTAAACTGTAGCTCAGCTATAGGCACATCTGGCATTTTTTATTATTTTATCTCACATTTCTTCAAAATAAATGGACTATTTCATTACATTTTACATGAACTATGATTTTATATGTGTACATGTTTGTCAGGGACTTGTTTCGTGCTTATTTTACTAAAAATACAAGTTGGTGTTGTGGGGGCTTGAACCATGAATGCCTGCTCTTCAGCCGACGTCTCTACCGCTACGCTATTGCTTCTTGGCTTACTTTGCATATTTAGTTCTTATATCCTTTTCCACTGACTGCTAACTGTGGCTAAGCTACGGGCACGATCGCGCAAACAAGCGCACTCACGGGCAAACATATTTACGTTTAAAAAAAATATATAAGATGTTCATTTATATATTTTATGTTCATAGTCTGTGGGGGAATGTGTTGTGTTGTGTTTATTCACATTTCCATGGCTTCTGTCGTGGGTGTTTACTTTGGGCAATTTTACTCTTCTGGGGGCGTGTCCGCTTGCAGGGCTCGTCCTACGGACACGCCCCCTACTGTCTTCCACAGACCGTGTTAGCCTTCGGTGTGATTCAGCATGCCCTCATGCATATGCATGACATGTTGACGTCACAGCGTTTAACTGCAGCCTCCGTGTAAGCCTTGTAACTCTTACACGGAGGCTTCGTAAATCCTGCCCGTTATGTTTTAGGCTTCTCAAATACAGCTCTTTCTAGTGTTATAGTCATCTGAAACGCTTTCCTTTTCTGCACAGCATTGATCAGATGAGCTGATCTTTTTGCAGACATTTCTAGTTTTTGTTATGTATTTACTCAAGAGTGAAAATCAAATGTACCAGGGAGGTAACTTTGGGTTAGAAACGTGAATTTGACTGGACAAAATACTCTTTCACAGCCCTGCAGGTCCTGATTGGCCATATTTATATACAAGGTCGGGGTGCAGTGTGACTTGTCACAGAAAATCACACACTCTTGCAGGGCAGGTTGCGACTGTGCTAAGACACAAATATGCATTTTATATATATATATATATATATATATATATATATATATATATATAGATATATATATATATATATATACACACACACACACACACACACACATATGCATACAGATATATAATAATACATATGCATGCACACACACACACACACACACACACACACACACACACACACACACACACACACACACACACACACACACATATATATATATATATATATATATATATATATAATTGGGAAACCATATGTATTTCTTTATTTGTCTTGTTTATTGGGAAAGTCTGGCTGGGCAAAGCCTATTTTCAGCAGATACCCGGGAAGAAAAGCTCTGGCATATACATTTAAGATAATCATTACATAACATTTTTTTTGCAGAGCTACATTAATAGATTAATTAATTAATAGATCTAAACACATCTACATACAGATAGGTAATTCTGCTGTAGTGTCACTATAAAAATGTAAAACTGGTATTTTTTCTGTTGTGACATCACATTTGATATAAAACATTTGGTATGCAGTTCATGTGCAAAATATGTGACAAGCAGACATTAGATATGACTTATAAGACATGGCTAATGAAGGTTACGGTATAAATGTTAGGAATAAATAAAACTGATGTAAAGACTATGAACTATTTGGTCATAAGGTTGATAATAGTTATGGCTAGGAAGAGGGAGACAGGCATTGTATAGTTGGTAAGTCAAGAACAATGGAGGTGAGAGTACTGGAGTACATACTGACATAGAACCTTGTTATTAGACTATCAGTGGAGAGTCACTGAAGGAAATGGATTGCGTGGGAAAATCAGAAAGAAAATGAAATTTAAATTGGAGATTAAGATAGGAAGGCAATTGAGGAGGAATAGTAGAAAGGTTTGTTGTGCCGATGGAGATAGATGTTATAAAGGAATAGGGGGTTTGAGCTGACAAAGCAAAATGGCGTTACCCAGATGAGGAGGATGCACATGACCACATGTGGTCTAGGTGTTGTTTTAGAAAGGGCTTTAGGAGAAAAATGTTTGTGGCCTGTTTTTTGTATGTTTGGATGGTACTCTAGACTTTAGATACTTAAAGAGAGTATTCTGAGTCATCTGCTGAAATAGTAGGCCTTGTTGTGATTTAAGCAAGTTAAACTCCATTACCAATTACCATTCCCCCTTCTAAGAAAAAACTTAAAATATTTTCTTGGCTCAAAACAGAAGTGAGTGGTTATTGCCATTTATTGCATTTATGTGGTACTGTACAGTAAGAGATTGGTTAAGTCAGACACTTTGGTATTTGAAGTGGTGAGAGGTTTCATTGGGGTCTTTGTTGTTGCAGAGAATGACACATTGTTTGGGCACGTGGGATAACGTTTGTCTGGTAAAGAAAGTAATGGCTTTATTTTTTTTTATTTTATTTTCTTGCTATTAAGGATGAATTTGTTATATGAGAGCCACTGTAATAGCTTTTTAAGACCAGATTTTAGCTCTTTTGTGATTGTAGTATGAGAAGCATTGGCTCTATAGATGACCGTGTCATCAATGTATAAGAGGATGGGGGGCTGTGATATGTCATTTGGGACTCTGGTGATGAACAGAGAGAATAACAGTTGGGTTAAAATTGGTCCCAGAGGGCCACAGTTCCTGAGGGGTGAGACACACTGAAGGAAGACTTTCCCATCTGAACTTTGAAGTGTCTGAAAGGAAGTTTTGGAACCATGGGAGTGAGTCATTGCTGATGCCAACTGAAATCAGTGATTTAAATAGGCCACCTGGTTTACAAGGTTAATAGCTTTTGTGAAATCAGTAAATACATCACTAATATGGAGGTCTTTCTCCACGTTGTTGAGGATGTCATCTCTTAATTTGCATAGGACAGTCATGGCACTGTGTCCTGATCATAAAGTGGAGAAGTTGTGATGCCGTATTTTAAAGTGGTCTGTAAGTTGATAGAATGCAAGTTTGTAAAATGTCTTCTCTAGAGTAGGGTGAATTGAATGCTTTAGTTTAGAAAGTTGGGGATGGTTTTAACTATGGTTTGTTTCCATATGTCTGGCATGATGTTTTTGGTAAGGCGGAGGTGGTAAAGACTTTTGAATAGGGACAATGATGTGATATTTGTAAAGGTGGATAATCCAATGTAAAAACTGTCAGTGCCACTTGAAGTGTCAAAAGGAATTTCGTCTAATGCTTTTGTGATGTATTTTTTTTTATTATTGGAGCTGTTCAGAGTGATGAAGTGGGAGCACTGGGAATGTAGTTGGTGTGGGATTAGAAGGTATAGAACTCTTTCAGTAAGTGTAGATTGCTTCTGGAGGTGGCTATAGTGCTTGAATATGGGGGACGGCTTTTAGACTGCATCTGACAAAGGGGTTGGGAGGGTGGCCTAATGATTAAGGTGTTTGCCTTACAAACACAAGGCACAGGGTTTGAGTCTCACAAGGGATAATTAGCTAAGCTTGCAAAGCCAGTTAGCCTGGTACTAACCTATGAACTGATTGTTTTTAAAAATTATCTTTGTGTTTTTTCCTCAGGATGTTCTTTTAGGTATGTTAGAGGTCAGTTTTGTAGAGTTACTTTAGTTCTTTGAAAACCCATTGCTTTTTACCACTTTAAAAGGACAGGAGGCTAAGAAAGTGTTTGTTTTATAGGTGGATTAGTATATTTTTTAAAGTTTGAGCAATTTCATTGAAGTTGTTATTTGCTACATTGACTGGTCAGGAGGTTTGGGAAAGTTTGCCTTTCAAGTCATTAACACCTATGCGGTATGGAATGTCACACCTCTAGCAGCGGATTAGTATATTTTTTAAAGTTTGAGCAATTTCATCAAAGTTGTTATTTGCTACATTGACTGGTCAGGAGGTTTGGGAAAGTTTGCCTTTCAAGTCATTAACACCTATGCGGTATGGACTGTCACACCTCTAGCAGCCTACACACATCCTTGCATTATAGAGTATTTCCTGAAAAAACAACTTCAAAAGCAAAAGATAAACAAATGTAAACATTTTCTGAACAATAGAAACTATTAAAACTGTACAAATGTCAATGTTATCAGTAGGAAGTTTTCTTTGTGGTAATAATAGTGCCTTCCTTGTCTTTTCATAAATTGTATAACATATTATCAGTGCACACAAACACATAATTATATTTTTTGCTAAATGTTCATAAACAAATTGTCATATCTTGGAAAATGGCTGACATAGACATGTAGTTTTAGAATACTTTGGTTAACCAGACATAAACTTTCACACATGACAGCAAAAAATATTTTCTGAGTGCATGCTTATTTAGATATTTGCAGAAATATGAAAACATATGCTTAATTGTATAATTAGCAATATAAATAACACTTAGGGATGGATTCAGGATGGCTTGCATGGAGTCTAAGAGTAGACTAAGACTCCATGCAGCCATCATGTCCGGCGAGCGATCCAGGAACAGCCTGTAGGGGCGTGTAAGAGAGCTCCTAAAATGTCTCCTACACGGACAGGGCTGGGGTATGCAAATTACCTCACTTGCAGCCGAAAGGCATGCAAATGAGGTAAATTTGCGATCCAGGAAGCACAAACATGTCCGAGTAGGAGACATGTTAGCTGCAGAAATGTACTTAGCTGACAACTGAGTACCATTCTGCAAATAGCACAATGGAACCTTGTCAGCTCCAAATGAAGGTTGCATATGGTTGAGGAAGCATGCCAATGGCCAAATATATAGCCATTGGAAAGTTTCCCAGATGCAAAATTAAAATAAAAAGATTTTTTTTTCGGCAATTTCCGATGTTTAAGCGTAGTGCAGTGCCGCGCAAATGGGGTGCACTATAAAAATCATAAAATTAGACAATAAAAGCCACAAACGTGGAATTTATGAAAATCGTTAAATGACAATGTAAGGGAATAGCAGGCTGAAGACAGCATAGCCACCGAGTAGGGGTTGCTAAGGGGAGAAGCCCAGTCTAAGACATGTAATCAAGCATTAGTAGGCAATCCTATGTAAATGAGTGTTAGGATAGTGAATCACACTCTTACATGGCAAATGAGCACAGTCAGTGGAGTGTAGGAGTAGAATATGGGGAGGAACAGAGTAGGAGATAGGTGACATCACAAGTGGGGTATGTATGAAAGTAGTGAAGCTCATTGGAGCACAGTGGCATGTGTTAGCTGTCAGTTAGACATCATGGAAAGAGGTGTGTCAACAGGTAGGCCAGGTAAAGCCAAGAAATGGAAGGTGTATACTGTGGATAACACCAAAGTTTCTTGCTGAGCGGATATGCGCGTGTGCACCTGTAAACTCGAGTAAGACAGAGTGTGTGGGTGGAAGCGTGAGTGCACGCGTTTAAGCTGGAGTAAGCATGTATCAGGCTGTTGGAAGACCTGTAAGCATGTTTGCGCTGGTGTGCACACGTTTTAACCTGAATAAGCAAGTTTTAGTCCGTCTAAGCATGTGTGTGTGCATGTGAGCTGCTGTGAGCGTGTTTCCGCTTGTATGCGCGTCGCTCCCCCGAGGAAACAGAAAGGAAAAAGGAAGCACAACAAATAGTAGGAAGCTGCCAGGGAATACTAGTAGAGCTAGCAGGTGCAAACAATCAGAATCAGGCAATTACACAGGCAGAACACTAGCCCAGCCCAGCACTTAAAACTCTACAAATAACAGTGCAGTTTGTTTCTCTAAAGAGACACTGCAACACTGGAGTAAGCTACTAGAAGTGAAAACTGAAAAAGCTACACTCAGACAAAAAATGCTAGGGGCTGCCATTACTGTTATAAGGTGACATATGCAACATGCTGAGGGTGGTGACAATGCAAATGCTGCCAGACAACCCACAGTGAGGAGACGGAGAAGAGTGTACAGACCCAGGGTCACCTACCAGGGGTTACATGAGCTGGAGATAGTGGAGCACTATAGAGTGGACAGAGACCTCCTGAAGCAAATAGTTGAACTGTGCAGGCCATGCCTCACACACAGAACCAACAGAGGGGAACCCATCCCAGTGGAAACCAAGGTATGTGTTGGCCTAAGAATACTAGCAACAGGTACCTTTCAGAGACCAACTGGTGATATGATGGGGATATCACAGGCATCAGCATCCAGGGTACTGCACCAGTTCCTGGATGCCATGTCAGCACATGTCGGTGATCATGTATATTTCCCCAATTCCCGTGAGGTATTGGCCAGCAATATGCGTCTCTTCAAGCAAATAGCAGAATACTCTGAGGTAGTGGGTGCAATAGACTGCACGCATATACGCATCAAAGCACCAGTCGGTGAGTGGGGTAGGGCCTACATTAACCACAAGGGCTTCCCCTCCATCAACTGCCAGGTTATGTGTGATGCCCAGGGCATAATAATGAATGTGTGTGCTGGCTGCCCCAGAAGCTACCATGATTCCCATATCTGGCATTTGACGCAACTGTACCAGACATTTGCCAATGGGGACATCCCACATGGTCACTTAGTGGGGGATGCTGGCTATGCACTGGAGCCGTGGCTGATGACACCCATCAGAAGCGCACACAAACCTGAACAGGAACGCCATAATGAGGCACACGCACAAACATGAAGTGTAATCGAGCGTGTGTTTGAGTTGCTCAAGTCAGGGTTCCGGTGCCTGGACACATCTGGTGGAGCCTTGCAATACTCACCAACTACATATACCCAAATTGTCATGGTATGTGCTATGCTACATAATATGATTCTGTGAAAACAGCTGCAGCAGGACCAGCATAGGCTTGGGCCAAACAGCCCCCCACCAGTGCCAAGGCCATCACATGACTCGGAGGAGGAACAACCTGAGCCTGCCCCAGTAGGCAGAAGGAGGCGTGCCCAGTATGCCTTGGCCTTGGCAAAGAGGCAACGCATAGCACATACACTGGCTCAGTAGGAACCCTGGAAATGATACCTCTCTCTGACTCGCACATATAGTAAAAGGGATACCTAACTTGACACTACCTGTTTCCAAACATGTCTAGAGAGTGCAGTATGTGCATCTGACATAGGCAGCCCTGCAGCACCACCTGAGGCATGATGGCCATGTGTTAAGCAATGTAAGGTAGTGCTAAACAGCATTTACCACCATGTAGTATATGCAAACTTGATGACCTTGAGTATCATCCTACCCTCACCAAACATGAGGCCACAATATGAAGACAAGATGATCAATTACAACAATTGGCTTAGGTATTGGTGTCAGTGAAAGGGGATATAATGCCTGTCAGCCTGGGATGACATGCTCGACAAGACATGATGCTTCACTAGGGATGGATTTCACTTGTCATCTGTGGCCTTTTGGATATTGCCAAGGGCTCTTGTCACCCCCATAGTGCCTTTTGTAGGTAAGGCTCAAAAGACAAACCCACCTCCATAGGTATCACAAGGGATAAGAAACTATAAGTAATGCTACTCAATGCCAGAAGTCTAAACTGCAAGATGCATGCACTCCAAACTCTCCTCAGCATGGAGAATGTTGATATCTGTGCAGTAACAGAAACCTGGTTCAAGGTTTCCAAGAGCACCCTAGCATTAACAGGTTACATCTCATACCATGCTTTACAGCTGCAAAACATGGAACAAACTACAAAAGGAGGGTATCAATATTTGTCAAAGATACCCACACCCCCAGGTTGGTGGCACAGCATGAAGCATCGGAGACTATCCATGTGCAACTAACAGTGGCTAAAACCACCTTCCAGTTCATAGCCTGCTACAGACCACCCTCCTAATCCCAGGAACCACACTTGGCTGACTGGAGAACACATGGAAATATGAAGGTCTCCCCAAGCACCATTATATTGGGTGACTTCAACTACCCAAACATAGACTGGGAGCATTACCTTAGCCCCAACACCCTAGCCCAAAGGTTCCCAGAATTTATAAACCAAAATGCTATGGAACAACTTGCTACCACTCCCACAACAGGGGAAAAATACTGGACCTAATCATCACCAACATGGGGATTCTATGCCCAAGACCAGAAGTGTATCCCTCACTCGTAAGATCAGACCAGAGAGTAATCTCACTGGATATTCACATCCCGATCCCAGCCCATGGCCAGAAAAACACAGTGAAAATTATTCACTAAAACAAATGTCACACTCCTCAAAACTGAGGTGGAATCCTTCACAGCCCCTGTGCCTGAGGAAAATATGGCCCAGACTTCATAACCCTTTATAAACGCATTCTATGAACACCATCAGGAATGCATGGATCATGCAATCCCAAATAAAACCAAGACCCAATCCTCCAAAGCAAGGCATCCTGTCCGGTGGACCCCAGCCATAAACAAACCATACAATACAAGGAGGAAGCTACTATATGATAGATCAAAATCCCAAAAAGGGAAGGCATCTCTGATCAGTATTATTGAAAAACTATGGCCACACATAAGATCGTCTAAGGCCATCTTTGAGATAAAAATTGTACAGGACACCAAGGATAATCACAAGGCATTCTTTACTTATGGTAGGAACCTGTGTGGGAATCCCCAGATATGCTCAGAAGTAGTCCAAAATGACAAACAATACACCAACCCACAGACATTGCCAACATCTGAGCTGACAGGTTCAGTGCAAACTTCTCCCCACCAAAAGGGCAAATATCTATCCCAGCAGAGTGCTGGCCCCCTGACATCACAGATGCTCAGGTAACAGCCAGCCTCTTCAAAGCAAAACACACAGCATCAATGGGACCAGACGGTGTCCTGGGCTGTGTCCAACATGAACCCCAAGAAGAATTGAACACAAACATAAAACCACTGTTCAATTTCAGCCTTACCACAGGATATGTACCCAAAGAGCAGTGTACAGCAACAGTGGTCCCTCTCCACAAAGGTGGTGCCTCAATGGATACTGCAAACTATCGCCCCAGAAGCCTGACTACCTTGGTCTGCAAAGCTATGGAAAGATCATCATGGACGTCAGAAATAAACATATTGGGGACCTACAGACACTGGATCCTACCCAGTTTGGCTTTGTTAAGGGAAGGGCAGATCCTGCCTCTTAAACCTGGCTGAGTCATTTGAAACAGTCACCAAGGCCATTGACAAGGGGAAGGTGATCCACTCAGCCTACCTGGACCTCACAAAAGCCTTCCATACAGTACCCCACTTGGTCATCATAGATAAGATCACCAGCTTAAATATAAACCCCTATGTCACTAGATGGGTTGCAAACTGGCTCAAGGACAGAACCCACATGGTCAGAAATGCTGGAGCCATGTCAGACCCCAAACCAGCTACAAGTGGCATCCCACAAGGCTCAGTCCTGGGACCTCCCTTGTTTGGTATATCTTTCTCAGAGGTACAGGCCAACACAGAAGGACTGTTGGTGAACAAGTTTGCAGATGACTGCAAACTGGGTGCCATAATCGACCCTCCAGCTGACATAAGCATCCTACAAAAGGGCCTCATAGAAACAGACAACTGGTGCCAGAGCCATGTCCTCAAGCTAAATGCAAAACAGTGTATAGTCCTCCCCTTTGTCAAAAACTAAGTGCCTACAAATTACCACATAGGTGGTAACCCATTAAGTATGGAAGAAGTGATAAGGGACCCGGGGACCCAAGCTGATAGCAATCTCACATTCGATAACCACGTGGCCAAAGTGTTTAGAAAAACTTTTCATATAGCCCACCTAATCATGAAGGTATTCACATCTACATCAGGGGAGGTCATCGTGCCTCTTAGCTCATCCCTCACCAGGCCCATAATTGAGTACAATGCCCCTTGTGGGATGTACCTTATCAGACACCTGCAGCAGCTGGAAAGACCACAAAAGTACCTCACCAGGAGGATCAAAGGGCTCAAACACATGCCATTTGCTGCCCGGTTAAAGAAACTGCAGCTCCACTCAGTGGCATACCGCCTGCCCAGAGGCAATCTGTGTCTGATGTATAAAGCCATGTCCAACCTGGAATCAATGGACATGCTGCACCTCGGAAACTCAGAATCCCATCAAGCTACGCACTCAAGAGACCTGAACCTCAGGACTGAAATAAATAGGACATGCTGGAGTGACAGATTCATAACCCAGAGGCTCCCCCCACTCTTGAGTAAACCCTCACTCCAGGTTAGCCAGAGTCCCTCATTGACTGTCTTCAAGAGGAATCTTGATGAGTGGATGGGAGATTGTAGATTTACCCTGGGTATCACTTCTATGTCACTGTTAGACAGAGGCACAGTATACTAACCTTGAAAAATATCATGGCAAACTCCACTTAAAATGTGTGTTGAAAGCCAAACACACTCTGGCTAGGATTATAAATGCCCTAGGGCAGATAGCCTAGTATGAACCTATGAACAGAATCACACGCACCAACTAGTACAACTGTGGTCAATGTGGAGTAATGTTTGGCAATGTCCACCCAAGTTGGTGAATACACAGCAATGTCGGACAAACCTGGTTTAAGTAGGCCATAGCTGAACAAAATGCCACATGTTCGTAGTTGCCCAACTGGCCCTTAACCAGTCTGGTCTGCTCAGTAAGAACATTTAAAGCAGTGATGGGACTCAAACCCATGATACTGTGCACCATAGTGAAAGTAGTGAACCACTACACCATGACAGTATTACAGTGCTCAACCACTAAGAGAGAATGTTGCCAAGTCTTTGCAAACTATCACATGGAAACCCTGCAGGCACAGCATAATCCCTGTTCAGTTATGACACAAAGGAGTCTGGCAGTAAGAACACAACAATACTTCCAACATACACAGTATAAATGTCAATATTGGTCATGTTCACACACAACCAGAAATGTAGTGGACTCCAGATCACAACATATGGAAAGGTCACACTGGGCATGCTCACACACTTGGATAAATGAGACATGTCAGGCAACAAGCCATGGAAAGCCTGAACTGGGCATGCTCACACACTTAGGCCATGTCTGAGTATAGCAGTCAGTCACACATATCTGGCAGTTGTATGTGTTAAGCCAGGAACCTCCCACGATCCAGCAATCTGCCCTCTGCACACAGTTAAATGACAACAGACACATATATTAATATACTGGAACCCTGTCATGATCAAACATGTTACGCAGATACACAAGTTGATCATAGAAACTGGGAAAGCTATGGCAATAAAGAACTGCAAACAGTAGCAGCAACAAATATTGTGCATCCCGAACATAAACATAGGTGCAGAGGTCGATACTATGCTGTCTGCCCTAGGGAATTCATAAGCCTAAGCAGAGTGTATTTGGCGTCCACCTCCCCAGTAGAGTAGCCTACTGTGCCTCTGTAAAGTAGGTCACAGAAGGCACCCTTTAAGGCTAGTTTGCTGTGCCTCTGTCAAGCAGGGACACAGTGGAGATCCCAGGGGTGAAATTGCAATTTCCCATCCATGCGGCTGTATTTCGCTGTAAGAGGGTTGGTGAGGGGCTATGTCTAACTTTAATTGGGATTCAATTCCAGAGTGAGGGGAGCCTCTGGGTAATAAATCTGTCCCTGCAGCATGTCCTATTTATTTTTGTGCTGAGGTTTAAGTCCCTGGAGTGTGTAGCTCTAAGGGTCTTGGATGTTATGAGGTGGAGCATGTCCATTACTTCTGGGTTTGAAATGGCTGCATACGTCAGGCATAGATCACCTCTGAGTAGGCGTTAAGCAACTGAGTAGAGCTGGAGATCCTTTAGTTGAGCTACATAGGACATCTGTGTGTAGCCCATGATCCTCTTGGGGAGGTACTGTTGTGTTCACTGTAGTTGTCGCAGGTGTTGGGTAAGGTACACCCCAAAAGGGGAATTGTAGTCAAACATGGACCTGATGAGTGACTAGTAGAGGGCCACAATGACCTCCCATGATCTACATGCAAACACCCATGTGATAAGGAGGGCTATATAAAGGTCTTTGCAATGACTCTGTTAATGTGATTAGCAAAGGAGAGGTTATGATCTATGTGGGTCTGTGGGATATTGCTCTGTTATTTAGTAGCTTCCTCCTTCTGTTGTATAGCTTATATATGGCTGGGGTCAACCAGACAGGTCTCCTGTTTTGAAGGAGTCAGGGTTTTATTTGGGATAGCATGATCAATGCATACCTGCATGTGCTCATACAATGTGTTTGTAAAGGATTCTGCAGATTGGGTTGTATTATCCTCCAGCACAGGGCCTTTGAAGTATTCCACCCCAGTCTTCACAAGTGCAAAGTGAATGTGAATAGCGTGCTGAGTTAGTGCGTCTCTCTCAAGTATCATAACATCGTTAGGTAGGGGTTTGAATCCTGCAAATGCTGTGTATGTATGCAATTCTCTGTGAAAGGAATGGCATTTTGAAGACTGGGATAACACACTAAAAGATGTATATTCCTCTTTGGAAAGACTGATGATGTCAGCACCCTATAAATACAGCAGGAGAAGGAAAACCATCTAGCAATGCGAATAATGCGCTGCACTAATGTGTCTCTCCCAAGCATCATATCATAGTTGGGTAGGGGTTTGAATCCTGCAAACGCAGTGTATGTATGCAATTCTCTGTGAAAGGAATGGCCTTTTTGAAGACTGGGATAACACACTAAAAGATGTACATTCCTCTTTGGAAAGACTGATGATGTCAGCACCCTATAAATACAGCAGGAGAAAGGAAGTCATCCAGTAATGCGAAGAGCTCGCTGCGCTAATGCATTAAGTTCATGGTCATATATGATGGAGTTTTGCTCAAGCAGTGTTGCTGTAATGTTGTTTTTAATTAGGACTAGAGTACCTCCACAGACTCATGTTCAAGGTCTAGGTTTAAAGACATTAGTGTGGTTGGGGAAGGGATGGCTGTGGCTTGGGGTATTGTTTTTGGCACATTATTCTGGTTTTGGTACTATATAGATTCACAGGTTTATAGGTTCATAGGTGTGTACTAGGTTTATAGGTTCATAGGTGTGTACTAGGCTAATGGTCCTGGTGACTTTCTTTACATGCCTAGCCCATAGAAGTGGCCTGGCATCGTGCTGCCCAATGTTAGTTCCCAGTGCCTCTATCGAGTAGAGCCAGTGAAGTGATCCCGGGGTGAACTTTCTATTCTCCATCCACAAATCAAGATTTCTCTTGAAGAGGCCCAGTGAGGTGCTCTGCTTCACATGTATGGGAAGTATGTTCCAGAGCATGGGCAGTCTCTGAGTTATGAATCTGTCCCTCCAGCATGTTCTGGATAGGAGGTTACTAGGCTAATGGCCCGAGATCCTTTACAGTCCTAGCCATTTTATACTCATGTTCCCTGATTGACAATGATAGCTGATCTATACTCACAGTGTTAATCTATGACCAGCACTGACTACCCCTTTCCATGAGGGACACCTGGGGTCAATTTACAATCTTCCATCCATTTGTCCAAGTTGTGCTTAAATAAGGCCATTTAGGAGCACTGCTTCATGTGAATTGGAAGTTTATTTCAGAGGAGGGGCAATCTTGGGGAGATATATCTGTCTCTCCAGCATGTCCTGTTAATGTCACAGGCAAGGATAAGATCTCTGGAGTTAGTGTGTGAATCTTGTCCCATTTGGCTTGTGGATGTGCAGCATTTCCATTAGGGTTAGGTCAGAGACTGTTCTGTAGGCCAGGCACAGGTCACCTGTCAGCAGCCTATACAATGCAGAGTACAATGACAGGGCTTTCAGTCTATCCACATAGGTTATGTTTTGAAGGCCCTGAATTTTCTTTGTGTGGTCTCACCAGCTGCTGCAGCTGTCTGGTGAGGTACATACAGAAGGGGGCATTGTACTCTATTAGTGGTCTGATGAGGTCAAGTACAGAGGAGTTATAACATCTTTAGTCTTGGATGTGATGCCCTTACTTATGAGATGTGCAACGTACAAGGCTTTCCTTACCACTGTGAACACATGGCAGTCAAAGTTTAGATTGCTGTCAATATGTGTTCCCAAATTCTGCACCACTGGGTTAGAGCTTGGGGGGGGTGGGGATGGATACTGTCTACATTGTAATTTGCAGGGACTTCCCAAATCCTGCACCACTGGGTTAGAGCTTGAGGGGGATACCATTTACATTGTAATTTGCAGGGACTTCCCCTTTGCCAGAGGGGATAATAAGGTACTGTTTTGCATTTAGTTTAAGTCCGTGGCTTTGGCAGAAGTTGTTTGTGTTAGCCCCTTTTGTAATATGTTGATATCATTAAGTGACTCAATGATTGCACCTGGTCTGCAATAATCAGCGAACTTGGTAAGCTACATGCAGTCTACTTTTGCCTGGACTTCTGAGAAGTAGATTCCAAATAGAAGAAGGCCCAGCACAGATCCTTGTGATACACCACTGGTAGCTAGTCTACTGGTACAGGTGGAATCCCCAACTTTGTCTGTATACATCCTATTGGTGAGCCAGTTGGCTCTCCATCTAGTGATGTAAGGGTTAATCCCCAGCTAGGTGAGTTTTTCAATGATATTTGAATGGGAGATTGTGTCAAAACCCTTGGCTAAGTGGAGATAGGTGGTATATACTTCCAGGGCTTTGCTGACATTCTTGAAGAAGTCCACAAGGTTTAATAAGCATGAGCTACTCTCAGTGAAGCAAAATTGGGTTAGGTCAAGAGGTTTAAGGCCGCCTATGTCTTTGTTAATAAGGCCCATGGTTATTCTTTCCATGGCCTTTGCAGATAAGGTTAGACTTATGGGTCAGTAGTTCCCAGGGTCAGTTGATGGATCCCCTTTATGCAAGGGGATTGCTGTTGATGTTTTCCACTCTGCTGGAACAAAGCCAGTGCTTAGGCTGTGGTTAAATAGAGTGCCAAGTAGTAGAGTTAGGTCCTAATGTTATTTGGTCCCATAGAGGCCATGTTTTTCACCTTGGAAACTGCAGTTATGGTCTGCTCTTTGGAGATACTAGGTAGTGGACTGGTGGCCAATATGCTTTGAGATATGACTGACGGGGACAGGGGGTGAAGTTTGTACCAAACCTATCAGCTAGCAGGTTGTTAATTTCCTTAGGTTCAGTATGAGTGGTACTTTCAGCAACTAGTTTTTGCAAAGCTGGTCCTTCCCTTTTAGTTTTCAGGCCTAGCTAAATAATGCCTTATAACTATCCTTTGCTAGGGATGCTAATTTAGCTTCATAATTAGCTTTAGAGGACTTTACAAGATATCTGACTTGCTTGTTGAAGTTGAGGAGGGTGTTCTTCCTCTGCTGAGTCAGTTCCCTCTTGTTCATAGACATCAGTTTCTTCCTCATGTTATATAACCTATTTATACTTGATGTCCACTAGGGTGGCTTTTTTTGTGAGTACCAGGTTTTGATCCTTTCAGGTACTGGCGAGTTTATACATCTTCATAAGCATTTATACAGGGCATTTGTGTACAGCTCTGCATAGGAGTCTTTGTTGGTTGTGTTAGCAGGGGTTTGAAGCTATTTATATCATCAGTTAGTAGGCTGTAGCTTGCTTTGGAGAAGTTTTTAATTATTTTAGCTCCTGTGGTGAGGTCAGTTCCAGTTGTTACTATGAATGAAACTGATTTATGATTAGACCTTACCAGAGAGGGCAACACACAGTGGGGTAGTGGATTGATTCCCCCCCATGTTGCTGAGTACTAAGTCTGGGACAATATGAGCCCCCTATGGGGGTACAGACTATCTGTTCCAGAACATTTGTACTGACAAAGTCAAAGAACCTCAGGGTGAGCATGGTTGTGTTCGAATGTCTCCCAGTTGATGGAAGGATAGTGAAAATCACCCACGGCCAAGGTGTTTCGCTGTATAGCAAGTGACTGTAGTAAGTCTAGGTAGGCAGTGTGTTTGGCTAATAATGATGTCGGAGGGGGTTTCTCCAACAGTTAGCTGGACTTGGTGTAGCTCAAGTGAGTTGTACTGTTTAACCAGTCTCAAGGTGTATTTGTCTGTAATGAAGATGAATACACCTCTGCCTTTGGTTCTTTCATGCTTGTTTTCAAGTCTGAATGTGTGGAAGGCATTGTAGCCTTGCATGTCCAGGGTACACTCTGCAGTCTTGAACTATGTCTCAGTGACTGAACAGACATTAGTATCTTTCAAGGTAAGGAGTGCTTACACAGAGTGCAGTTTCCTGCTTAGAATCCTAGCATTAAGCAGCATAACTTTGAGTTTGTCACAGTTGGATTTTAAGTCAAAACGTTTGTTGTTCTGACATTGCCTAAAAAAGGCAGTATGGGGAGGCAAGTACTTTTTCCAGTAACTGAAAACCTAGAGGCGACAGGTGAAGACCATTCCTGGCAAAAGAGCATGGTCTGTCATCCATATCTTCCCAGGCTGACAGATACTGGATCCCTTGGATTGACACCAGAAGATAAGCCAATTTTTGAAGTCAGTCATTTTTTGCTTATATTGAGGAATCATCCTGGGTGAAGGTAGGATGCTTCTGAGGGCTGGGGACATACCTGC
This sequence comes from Protopterus annectens, assembly GCF_019279795.1. Taxonomy (NCBI): domain Eukaryota; kingdom Metazoa; phylum Chordata; order Ceratodontiformes; family Protopteridae; genus Protopterus; species Protopterus annectens. The sequence continues at coordinate 1,091,131,852 of NC_056748.1, read as the reverse complement.
CTGGGATACATAGAGATCAGACATATCTCTTTTCATATAGTCCAGAGAGGTACATCTCAAGTCTTTCACCACAAAAGGGACTATGACAGAGTCATAATAGTACTTGTTGTTGAGAGACTTGAGTATGTGCATGATTTGATGTATCCTGCTTCCTGACAGGCAGCTAAATTTGACTTTCTCATTGTCCAGCCTGTCAAGGGGTGTGATGATATGGGTAAGTGCCAGCATGGCCAGCTGGAGTTTTGTAACAAATGATATGCCCTTTGAATATCAAACTAATGTATACAAGATGTTCATTTACAAATGCATTAGAACTGTTTATCATTTGTATATCAAACTGATTTGTAGAGATGTTTGTGCTGAAAATGTATTGATGAAGTTTGCTTGTGCTAAAATGTGTCAACAATGCACCCTGATGTAATGAAAATAAGTTTATATATATTATTGTAGCTGAATTAAATGCATACATTTAACTAGAAGATACTGGCATAGCAGAGGTTAACCACCTAACTTACTTTAAGAAAAATAAGAGAAATGTAAATAAGCTGTTAAACCATTAAAAGGCACCTCACAATACTGAGTAAGACTGGAGATGCCGGGTCTGGGAAAGAGCCTTTATTCATTAGCTCAGTGAAAAGAGGTGAGGCTCCAGGCACTACCATAAACATTTGGATGTGTATTGTTGCTGTGTATGCTAAATTCCTTTCTCAGCTTCAAAGAGGAATACTGTGAGAACCTAGAGTCAGGTGACCAGATTAGGTCATTCTGCCAGCCCTCTTGGAAGTCTTATTTTATATATTAAAAAGAGAAATCTCAGATTATAGTGTATTCTGTTTGGGAAGCCTGACTAGAAAGACCCTCACTCCCAGCATCGTGCCTTGCAGTAGTAAGTAACTTAATTAGGGAACAGTAAAGTCCTCTTAGATTCAGTCAGGAATATAGTGAAGCTTAGTTTAGAGAGTGTTTTTTTTATTTGTATGAGTCTGTCCATCTATGTCAATTTCAAAATTTTCTGTGATTTGAACTCTGTGGTTTACTGTAAATATATATTCAATACTTTTATGTTCTTTTATTATTTATTATTAAATATATTTAAAACTTTTATTGTGGCTGGTCCTTGTAGAAAGTATTTAACCTTTGAGGGTACTTATATTTATTTGGTGACACAGTGTGGGCCACTCCAGAAGGCCTAGCCATCTTGGTGAACTACTACCATTGGTATTAGTATTAATATTACACAGTATAATTAGACACCTTTTGTTAAGGGCCTTAGAGTAGCTGATTGTGGAGTGTCTGGTGGCAGTGATAACTACCTTATAGTCATGGCAGAAGGGGTTATAGCTGGTAAACTTGTGCCTGCCTTTCCCAGGTGTGTGTGTGTGTGTGTGTGTGCAAATCAAATCTCTCAGAGTGTATATCTGTGTGTGTGTGTGTGTGTGTGTGTGTGTGTGTGTGTGTGTGTGTGTGTGTGTGTGTGTGTGTCAGCTACTTGGGGCAGGGACACAAAGCACTGGATTTACAGAGAGGATGCTGGAGGACTTGACTTGGACACTCGATTGAGGACCAAACCCTACAGATGTACTGGTGGGTAGTCTTATTGGAGACTTGGTGGGAGACAGATATAGAGACATCCAAACCCTGGGCTGAAAGTGTACCCCGTGTACTCTTAAGGGAATCTGTACTTGATGCAGAGAGGCCTGCATCTGCAAAGGCTGAGTGTATCTATTTGTATTCAAAGTGCATGTCGCTCTCCAGTGTCAGTGGTGAGGATTTAGGCTTCTTGATTACTGGCCCAGTATGGGGATGACACATTTTGCTGGCTATCACATATTGGTACCAGTGTTGGGCATCACAAGGGGGACAGCTGTGTGTCTCACTATGGGTTCGCCTATAACCAGAACATTTGGTTTTGAGGTGTTTTGTCTTAGTGGCTTACTTGCTGAGACACTACTGTGTGTGTGTTATTATATGTAGTGGATTCTATTGGCTCTGTACTGTGTGCAATAGGTTTGAGCTTCAGAGGTCTCTGAACTTTTGGTAGGTTACTAGTGTGCACTTCCATGTATGTGGGTTTATTTGTTGTGAGTTTGTTATGTGCAGTGGGGGAATTGTATGTGCTGAGAACCTGTTTGTGGTCTGATTTATTGTTATGTGAGAAAACTGATTCCAAATCCATATTGTAAATACATCTGTCACATATTGTATTTGTTTTAGCAGTGGGTGGTTGTCAGTATACATCAGGCAATTAGTACATTGTATTAGGATGCCATGGTCAGTCAGGCTAGCTGGATAAATGGTATGAAACTGACCATACATTATAGGAGGTTTATACCATAATTACTAGGGGGAGTGGGTTAGTTAGACCAGGTTTTGCTCTAGGATTAACAAAATGGTCTGTTCTGTAGAAGGCTAGGGTTGAAACACTATGACAACACTACTCAATGCACAACTGAATTGCTTGTTGTGCATCAGGGGAGCTTGGGAAGGTTCACTTGGTGATATATAGGGGAAAATTGTCTCTCTAGGTGCTTGAATCTATGCACGGCAGTGCTAAACCCTGTTGAACGGTGTGCAGCTATGCACAAATGTGAGGCTTAAATACAAGTGAGGTTAAATCATTTTAACACAAACTAAACAATAGGAAAGCCCAAACTGAGCCTTTTTTCAGCAGTCTGTAACTGAGATGAGTCCTGGGCCATATACTTCTACCACAAGGGTGCAGGGAGGTCCTGTTAATGTACGATGGCTGGTTTTAGTGCTCAAGTGATACCAAACAGTCTAGATTCCACAAGTCTGAATCTAGCCTATGCTATATAAGGCAGGAGTACTTGAAAATTCATAGTGCAGAATAAAACAGCAAAAAACGCATAAATGAAGCAGAAATTTAGTTAAATACGGTTCTCAATGTTCAATGCAGCCTTAAAATGTGCTTGTTTTTCAGTTGATTTCAGTGGATGCCTTAAATTTCAGTTCAGATTCACTCCAAATCTCTGACTAATGTCACCAAACTCTGAGCAACTCCAGTAAGCTGAGTGCAAACCCACACAAATGCGAGGCTTAAATGCAAGTGAAGTTAAACAGTTTTAACACAACCTAACCAATGGGAAAGCCCAAAACTGAGCCTTTTTCCTTTAATCCCCATTTGAGATGGGACTGGAGCTACACACTTCTGCCACAAGGGTGCAGGGAGGCCCTGTTAATGTATGATGGCTGGTTTTAGTGCTCAACTGATATCAAACAGTCTAGATTCAGCAAGTCTGAATCTAGCCTATACTATATAAGGCAGGTGTACCTGAAAATTCAAAGTGCAAAATAAAACAGTCTCAACAGCGAAGAAAAAGTAGAGGTGATGCAGCAATTCTAAATATATTTATTTTTCAGTTGATTTCAGTGGATGCCTTGGATTTCAGTTCTGATTCACTCCAGATCTCTGGCTAAGGTTGCTAAACTCTAAGTAGCTCCAGTAAACTGAGCTTGGGGTGTTGTTTTGGGCACATTATTCTTTTGTTGTTACTATATCTGTGGTTATGGCTTGGGGTGTTGTTTTTGGCATATTATCCTGTTTTTGTCACTATATCTGTGATTATGGCTCGGCTATTGTTTTTGGCACATTATTCTCTGTTATTTTGTCTGCGGTTATGGCTTGTGGTGCTATGTTTGGCATATTTTTTCTGTTTTTGTTACTATATCTATAATTATGGCTTGGGGCATTGTTTTTGGCACATTTTATTGTTTTGTTATTATATTTGTGATTAACTGTAGTGAGAATTATTCAGTTTTTTTCAGTTTTGTTGAACAAGTTTCCTGAGGTAATGATTACACAGAACTTTGGCTGTATATAAAAGTTTTGGTGTATAGATTTAATGGTGGTTGTATTTGTGGGCTTGAGTTGTGAAAGACAAAACTGCATAATAGCTCAATATATCTAAATTTGAATTGATCATTCTGTTGTGGTGGTTGATACATGCTTGTCTTGGGAAACTGATATTAGTTAGTAATGTGGTTAATAGTGATATCAATGGAGAGGAAGTAAAGTTGTGAGTCGCACCAGCTGTCTCGTTTTTTGGCACTCTCAGAAAGAATCATGGGTAATGGTTTATAGTACATGGGGAGAGTGTTGTATATTGTCTGTTTCTTTACTTCTGCAAATTTTAAAGTAGTAGAAAAAAGTTAGGAAAAGCAAAATTGGAAGTGTGTGCAATACTGGGGATGTGTTGTATGAGATCAGGTTTGGCTAGTGATATTTTCTTTCCTTTCTTGTAGAAGGATTTAATGAATGTTTTGCCTTTATTTTACTTTGTTTTAATTAATGAATTGCTTTTACTTTGTTCTAATGAATGTATTGATTTTACTTTGTTTTAATGAATGTTTTGCCTTTACTTTGTTTTACTGAATGCATTGCCTTTGCTTTGTGAGTGTTCAAGGAGGAGAGGTGATTTTAAAGACACAACAGCTAAGAGAAGGTTTAATGGTTGGTCACAGAGGTTGTGAAAAGGTGAGAGGGTTTGTCAGTAACATGGTACATTTAAGACAATGTACTGTAGTTACTGCCAAAGCGGAGGGAATGGTTATCAGAGTTTAACTGTGGCAGGCAGAGGGGTGGCTGGAAGCTAAGGGTGGTAGTGGAGCAGAACAGGATTGCTCAGACTGCCGCTGTTAGAAGTAGCCAATCACTGTGCACATATGCAGATTGCATTGGTTGTCCTGAAGTAGAATGATCTGAAGGTGTACGGCATCACATCAAGACTAAGGCTTTGCAGAAGTATTCGAGAGTGTGTTAGAAGGATGAGAGCCGATGGAAATATGCACAGGACGCTTGGTGGGTAAGGTCATATAAAACTATATCTACAGTACGATAAACATGTTCTGCCTTAGTTTTTTAGACAGTGTGTTCTGCCTAACAGAACAACTATGAGGGAGTTTAGAGCAAATACAGCCATGAACAGCTGTTTTTTTTTACTTTTTTATTCAAGATTTTCAACAATCACAATAAGTCAAAACAAACAACTTATAAAATACATATCAATTAAAACCATTCACATTAGTCCATATCAAGATTTTTGTTTAAAATAAATAAATAAATCATTAATATATTTCAAGTAAATCACTTAATTTGTTCCATGTAATATACTGATGCATAATATTTGGTGTTCACTTTTCTGATCACTGTGTAAACTGGGGATTACCATTGTGCAACTATAAAACTAGGATTAAGCAAATTACTGCTAGATTAGGCCATTTAATTCTAAAAATTAACATTAAAGTGAAAGTTTCAACTCAGGTACTGCAACAGCAGCAGAGGGTTGTTATATAGAATGTGACTATCTGCAGTTTCTTTCAGTGACAAACCCATCAAATGGTAGTGCTTACATATCATACACATTACATTTGGTTTATATTTAGACACTCAAGACTAGAAGTTGACCTCCTTAAAAGTTTTGAGACTTTGAGCCTTGTTGCAAAGCTAATCTTACTAGTATAATAATCTAAATAAATTTGGTTATAATTTACAAAAGTTACTAAATCCTGGAGAAAATTCCACTCTTTCACAATTTTGTTATGTTACAAACTAGAATTTATCTTCCCTCAATACTGATCATTTTTCAAATAATTTAACACAAATACTATCATGCTTGTACATGGTCTTATATTAACTTTATTCCTCACAATTACAGCTAACCTCACCACTTATCATTTCCAGCTAGACAATCAGTATATAAATCAAGCAAAGCATTTAATAACCCTACCCTAACAACAACTTATAGCTTTTATGTGTCCCCATCATTGTTTATAACCACACTCACAGATCTGAAACAATACCGAATGCTCTTTACAAATGAAAGCCTCCATAATATTTCCCTTAAAACTCACAAAAGACTATTCAAACATTTTCAGTCGCTCAGCACAGAGCAGCCAAAGTTATGCTTAGTGGTGATATCCACCCAAACCCAGGCCCCGAGCACATATCTCATTAAACTCCCCAATGCAAATCAAAAGTACAGTTGTGTACTCTTACCATAAATGTAGATGTACGAGTGTGTTCACTGTTGCAGTCATGACTGTAGGGTTCTTTCTGCCAGCAGCAGCCCCCGATCGGCCAGAGTCCCAAAGTCTGGATCGAGCACCAGCTGGGGTCACTTTTATCCTGACGTCAATGCGCCAGATGGTATAAAGACCTCAGCTGATGCCATTTCCCCAGTTTTTCTTGCCCCAGATGTCAGGTGCCCAGAAAGAAAAGGCTAAAAAAGAAACCATGCCCAAAACCTCATCAGCCAAAATACCTCATAACAGATAATACTCAAAGAAAAAACAAAAGAGGGGATAGGAGGGAGGGTAACCCAGACTGCAACAGTGAACACACCCGAACATCTACATTTATGGTAAGAGTACACAACTGTACTATGTTATTCATGGTTCACTGTTGCAGTCATGACTGTAGGGTTGAGTCCCAAAGCTAAGAAAGGGTGGCTGGAGGAGAAACAGAGGGAGCAGTCACAACACCTTGCAAAACCACAGAAGCAAAACCGGCCTTGGATTTAGAATAGAGAGGGAGGTTGTAATGCTTAGAAAAAGTATGTACAGAACTCCAAGTAGCAGCCTTCAAAATATCCTTGGTAGGAACCCCACAAAGAAAAGCTGCTGAAGTAGCAGTAGCCCAGGTAGAATGAGTCCTAACATTAACAGGAACTGGATTGCCATGATAAGAGTAACAAAACTTGATGCAATGGGCAATCCACTTGGAAATAGTTTGCTTAGTGATTGCTTTCCCTTGAACAGTAGGAGCATAAGCGACAAACAGCTGATCAGATTTCCGGAATATCTTGGTCCTGTCCAGGTATAAACGAAGCTGCCTGTGCACGTCTAAACAGTGCAAAAGACTTTCTTCCTCACTTTGAGGATTAGGATAAAAGGTAGGCAAATGAACAGACTGATTCAAGGCCACTGCCGAAACCACCTTGGGCATAAAGGTGGGATTAGTCTGTAGAGATACCCTGTCCTGATGAAAAATAAGGAAGGGTTCCACAGCCATGAGTGCTTGCAATTCTGAAATTCTTCTAGCAGAGGTAATAGCTAAAAGAAAAGCAGTTTTCCAAGACAAAAATTTCAAATCCGTGGATGCTGCAGGTTCAAAAGGAGACAAGGTTAATTTCTCCAAAACATAGTTAAGATCCCAAGTGGGAACAGGAGCCCTCACAGGGAGCCGAATATTCTTAGCTCCTCTAAGAAATTGTTTAAGTAATGGATGAGAAAAAATCAGAGGATCCATATCGTAATGTGCAGAAATAGCAGAAGCATGAAGCTTAACAGACGAAAAAGATAGGCCCGTATGTAACAACTCTGTCAGATACTGTAAAATCAGAGGAATGTTCAGAACAGTAGAATCACCACCCTGGACTTGATTCCAGGAGCAAAATCTTTTCCATTTACCCGCATACAATTTTCTAGTGCTGGGCCATCTAGCTTCAAGGATTACATCCATTACCTGTTTGGAAAGGGTAGAGGTGTTTACAGACCCTGAATCTGCTGGCAGCTAGATTCAGAGTTTTGACATGACTGTGCAGTATCCGGCCATCCCGTTGAGACAGTAGATGAGGGATTTGAGGCAGAATCCAGGGAGGCTCCTGAACCAGGTTCATCAGAGTGGAATACCAGAATTGCCGAGGCTAATTGGGAGCCAGTAAAATCATTTGTGGTCTGTCCTGTTTTATCTTCAGAAGTACCCGGGGTAGAAGAGGAAAAGGAGGAAAAGCATATACGGAGAGGTGTTTCCAACTGAATGAGAGGGCATCCACTTTCCATGTTAGTTTGTGGTAGGTCCTTGTGCAGAATGTTGGAAGTTGATGATTCTGAGGGGATACAAAAAGATCTATGTCCGGACATCCCCACGCCTTTATAATCATCCTGAATATCCGAACATCCAACATCCATTCGTGTGGATCCGAAATGTGTCTGCTCAATGTGTCTGCCAGAGTGTTGTCTTTTCCTGGCAGGAATTGCACTTGTAAGTCAGCAGGTCAGAGCAGTGTACCATAGAGTCATGGCTAATCTGCACAGGGGGTAAGAGTGAGAGCCGCCCTGCCTGTTTATGTACCACATCACTGTAGTGTTGTCTGTCTGTATCAACAATTGTCCTGATAGAAGAAGGTCCCTGAAGGCTATCAGGGCATCCTGTACAGCTAGCATCTCCTTCAAATTTATGTGCAGGTGTGTTTGCTCCTTTGTCCAAACACTCTGAAGACATCTCCCATGCATGTGGGCTCCCAGGCATAATCTGAAGCATCCATTGTCAGAACTTGATTGGTCAGTGGAGGACAAAAAGGCTTCCCTTTGTTCTGTAGACAGGCTTTGGCCCACCAAAGAAACTCTTGCTGGAGACAAGGCAAAATCGTGATCACTGTTTCCAAACTGTGGTAATGCTGAGACCATACACTCTTGAGGTACCACTGCAGTTGCCTCATATGCAGTCTTGCATATGGTATCAGTAGAATGCAGGAAGCCATGTAACCCAAAGCCTGCAGAATTTTTCTTGCAGTCAGCTGTTTCATTGAAGCCAGGTGTCAGATAGAAGAAGCTAATTGCACTTTTTTGTCTGGTGTCAAGGAAGCCATCTGGGTTGTAGTACTCAGAAGAGCACCCAGGAAAATAATCTGTTGTGTGGGTACCAGATTTGATTTCTTTAGATTCACTGTGAAACTGAGGTACTGAAGAAGATGCTGCACAAAAGCTAGATGCCGAAGTATAGTGTCTTTGTCGTCCGCTTGAATAAGACAGTCATCCAGATAAGGGTATATTTGAATCCCCTTCTGTCTGCAAAACACCATTACTGGTGCCAGGCACTTTGTAAAGACCCTGGGCACAGTAGATAAGCCAAAGGGCAGTAAAGAGAACTGGTAATGCTTCAAGCCCACTTTCAAATGCAGATACCTTCTGCACTCTTGCCTTATAGGAATATGCAGGTAAGCTTCTTTTAAGTCCAAAGTCACCATCCAAGCGTTCTTGCCCAACATAGACAGCAGCTGCTGCAGAGTGAGCATCTTGAATTTTGGTATATCTAGGAAGGTGTTTAGTACAGAAGGGTCCAGGATTGGTCTCCATGAATTTTCCTTCCTGGGAACCAGGAAAAGTCTGGAATAAAAACCTTGCCCTATTTCTAAAGTTGGTACCAATTCTATGGCCCTCATAGCCAGGAGGGACTGAACCTGCCATTGCGCCTCTACCCACTGATGATTTGGCAGATCAGGCCAACCGTTCGGTTTTGGCAAGGTGTGAAAATGAAATCTGTAACCTCTTGAGACTATGTCCAGAACCCATTTGTCCCGGGTTATGTGGCTCCAATTTTGATAAAAAAAAGAAATCCTTCCCCCCAAAGGTGCTTCCAGGAGAGGAGCCCTGGAACCAGAAAGGGAGAGTCATAAAGACTGTTTTTGGTAGGGTTGAGACTTATCTTCACCTCCCATGGGAGAGGGGGCACTCCACTGCCTATTCCTAAAATGGGTCTGTGCCTGTCCCCTACCTCTGGAATGCCTGAATCTGCCTCTCTGAGACCTGTCCGAGCCCGGAAAGGACCAAGGTTTAGCTGGCCAGTGTCTGCTAAATCTAGGAGGTTGCACCTGTAGAAAATCCTTAACCATCTGCATAGATTTGGCTTTGTTCTCCATTTTCTTTAATACCTCTTCAGCTTTGGACACAAACAGAACACTGTGCTGCAAAGGGGCATCCAATAGTTTGGCTTTAACCTGATCCAGAAGCTTCCAAAGAATCAAAACCACAATGCAGGGTATGTTTACTCACCTGTTCAATAGCATGCAATAAATCCTGTAACTCCTGATTATCCGCACCAATAGAAACAGCTGACATCTTTTGTTTAAATACAGACAAAAGGTATTGCTGATACTTCAGCATATGAAATTGACAGTTCAAAGCCCTAATAGACAATGTAGCAGAAGTATAAACTTTTTTACCCAATCTCTCCAAAGCCCTGGACTCTCAGTCAGAGGGAATAGGATTTTTAGCAGAGGCCACTTTAACACCCTTAGGACCCTGAGAAATTGTTTCCGAATCAGGTGAAAGATTCTTAAAAAGAAACTTGTGAGAATCTGGAACCCTATAATACCTATCTGGTTTGACTGGAGCAGGTGGAAAAGAATCAGGAGAGAGAGAGAGAAGCTTCCGAAAAAAAATCATCTACAATGTCCAATACAGGGGAAATAGCCAGAGGCCTATGCTGTGGGAGAAGAGGAAAATCCCTAAGTCTTTTCTTGGATTCAGAAAATTCCTGCCCTTCCCAGTGAAAATGCACCCTCATATCATGCAAAGTTTCATCAAAAGAATAATCCTCAGGAGGAGAGGCTGAAGGAAAGGAATCTTCAGCATCAGAATCCTCATAAGGAGGAAAAGAATAATCCTGCTCAAGGGAAAAAGCAGAAGAAACAGAAATTTGGTCTGAAGAATCATAATCGGACTGTAATCTAGGCTTCTTGTCAGGAGGGGGATGTGAACCCCTGATCATAGTTAAGAGATCTTCAGCCATCCTAAGCATCTACCTCTGAGGCCTAGGACCCTGATCAAAAGGTGCCTGTGCTTGCCATTTCACTTTAGCTGGAGCCTTAGACTTTGTCTTTGAATGTAAAACTGAATCCACATTTACAGGAAGCTGCAAAGGCCTGAGAACTCCCTCAGAAGCTGGTACCTGCCTACTGGCTCTGGACCCAACTGAGGGAGCAGTATCCAAAGGTCCAGTCCCTGGCAATTCTGAAGACCCCATCAGCTCCACACCAGAGTTGGTACAGGCAATTGGTTCAAAAGAGGTGGACGACAGGGGCTGCAAAGGTGCCTCACTGACGACTGACGAACCAGCAACTGGCAATAACTGAGTAACATCCTTTGCTGTGGACCTCGTAGGCCTGTCTGCATCCTTGTGCCTCTTACACACCCCAAAAGCCGGAAAAGAATATGAAGACATGTTATAATTAAACCTTTTTCCAAAATAGTAAAAGGCAAAGTTATATCTACACCTAATAGTACGCTGATTAAATCTAGCACAAAACACACAGTTAGCAACGTCATGGTCAGGACCCAGGCAGGGAATACAGTAAGAGTTAAAATTCCTATGAGGTATTTGCTTCCCACAAGAAATACAATTATTAACTTTTTCTGACATCTGACTGGAGCAAGAAAAAGACCTCCCCAACGGGGTACTTATCTTATAAAATGAAAATCCTGGGATTAAATCCAAAAACAAACAGGAACAGGCCGACCAGCATCAGTGAACTGCAAAGGGCACTGCGTGGCAAGAAAGACTGGGGAAATGGCATCAGCTGAGGTCTTTATACCTTCTGGCACATTGATGTCAGGATAAAAGTGAACTCAGCTGATGCCCGATCCAGACTTTGGGACTCTGGCCAATCGGGGGCTGCTGCTGGCAGGAAGAACCCTACAGTCATGACTGCAACAGTGAACCACGAAGGACATCTACCTACTCCTCATAAAAGTTCTGAAATACTACTACTAAAACTAAATCTTAGAAGTATGCTCAGTAAAATACATGAACTCCATGCGACTGTCTCCCTTTACAACCCAGACATTACCATCCTGACTGAAACCTGGTTGAAACCACATATACCAGACATAGAAATAACCCCACCTGGTTACAATATTCTAAGAGCTGATAGAATAGAAAAGAAAAGAGGTGGTATAGCAATTCTCTTTAAGAACACAGTCAACTTACAAGCTGTAAACATAAATATTATGAACATTAATAATGCAGAGCTATTCATAATCAGATTACAATTAAACCAGAACATATATATATATATATATATATATATATATATATATATATATATATATATAATAGCCATCTACATCCCTCCAGAAAACAATTCTAGTACAATTGAAATCATTCTCCAAAATGTCACAAAAGCCATATCACATGAACCCATTATTGCAGGAGACCTAAACACAGACTGGATGACATGTAACTCTGACAATCCTCACAACTACCTAAACCTCATTGGTTTCACTCAAATGATTTCTCACCCAGCTAGAATTGACAGGAAAACAGATAAACAATCTATTTTGAACAGGTTCCTAACTAATAAACCCCAGTATTACCAACTAGCAGGTTGTCTCCCAGATCACTTAAGTGACTACTTTGGAACCTAGGTACTGAGAAATCACAGTAACCCTACTAAACTAATCAACTTCCACCAAGTTCATAATAAGAAAAATCTTAACTTACAGATTCTACTTAATATTCTTGAAAAAATATACTGGACTCCTCTTAAGCAACTGCCCTTAGATGGTGCTGTGCAACACTTAATGACACCTTCCTTACTATTCTAAACAGACTTGCACTTCAAAGAATAGTTTGAGTCAAAGCCAACTACACACCATGGTTAACCCATGAGACTTGTACCCTCCTAAAACAAAGGACAAAGCATGGCAAACGTGGGCTAAAAATAAATCCCTCCAAAACCATTTATTTTACCAGCAATTTTGAAACAGTGCCAAACATCAAATTAAATTAGACAAACAACACTACTATTCTAATTTACAATAGAAATACAGAATGAATCCACAGCAATTCTGGAACAGAATCAATAATATAGTTCATCCTAGCCAAACCACAACCCCCCCTCCCAACTTACCTGGCAACACAAACAATATCGCTGAACATTTTAACATATTCTTCACTGAAAATGTTTTAGCACTGACTAAGAATAGCAAGTCTCCCACAATGCCAACACCCAACAATCCAAGCAATATTGTAAATGCATTCTCATTTCAGACAGTCTCAAAATAAACTATTGCAAAACTATTAAAGAAGTTGAAACCTACTTCACTGGCATCAGATAACTTGCCAGCAGAATATATAAAATTAACAGCAGATGTTATTACCTCCCCTGTGTCATTACTTATAAACCACTTTATAATAGAGCAGTATGTCCCAGCTATTTGGAAACTGCATATATTACACCATTACACAAAGGAGGTAATTCAACAGAACTAACAAACTACTGGCCCATTGCTATATTTTCACCACTTTCTAAAATTCTGGAAAGATGTATCCACTTTCAACTTCTTAAACACCTTCTAAACAATAATCTATTCTCATCATCACAGCATGGATTCTGACCATATCATAGCACTACTACAGCTCTTCTAAGTTTCATTAATATTATAAATAAATTCAGAGACAATGGCAAAATCGTGTCTTCAGTCTTTTTAAACATGTTTAAAGCATTCAATACAGTTTCCCATCCTAAGTTACTGTCCACTCTGAATAATCTTAATATCAACCCTGATGCTGTTAACTGGTTTCAAAGTTATCCATCTAGCCAACAACAAGCTGTGAAATGGAAGCAAGATCTATCCCCACTCCTTCCTGTTACACTTGGAGTCTCTCAGGGTTCAATTCTAGGGCCCCTCCTCTTCAGCATATTCATAAATGATCTTAATACTGCTTCCTCGCAAGCATCTATCATACAATATGCAGATGATTCAACCCTCATATGTGCAGCATCCACAATAACTCAACTTCTTACAGTCACATAAAAAGCCTTCTCTGATACTGAAATGTGGCTAGCATACTCGCAACTCATTCTCAACCCTAATAAAACTAAACTTATGATCTTTCATCCATCTAAACCTACTAACCTCCCAGCTAATTTTATATCACTGCCAGTAATAATAGGATTTTGCCAGATTCCCAAACAAAACTATTAGGTGTCATAATTGACAACAGACTAATATTTGACATACACATTTCTAAGACAATCAAAAAGGTTTACAAGAAAATGGGAACAATCTATAGAAACAAAAAATTCTTAACAGACGCTGCAAGAATAGCCATAGCTAGAACCCACCTTCTCTCCTCACTCTTATATGCATCCCCCATACTTACCAACCTCAAAAAGTCAGAACTACATAAATTAGAATCATGCTACAATTAGATTTCCAAATTTACAACAGAGTCCACACATTCAACCCGTCACTGTCAATGCCTAAAAAATCTTTCTTGGTTGGAACTACCTCATGTCATCAACTATAACCAATTAATAATGGCTCCCAAAATAATGCACAATCCTGACAACATACCTTCCCTAAAAAATCTTCTACAACCCTACTCTAACATTCGTAGTCTTCAATCACCTAACAAAGACTTACTTCAAGTAACCAAAGTATCCAATACAGCAGGCAACTCTCTTTACTCTAACTTTGTTGCAAAAAATTAGAATACCCTTCCATGTAGTATTAGATCCATAAGCAATCTTAATCATTTCAAAATATCTCTCAAAAGATACCTATTTGAATCCTGGCTTTGCACATGTAACACTACAGGTTAATTATTAATTTAGCATTATTTATACAATTTGGCTGTATGTACTAACTCTGTTAATATATCCCTTCTAAAAACACTACTTCTCTATAAGAAGTTACATTCCTAGCTGCAACTCTCACCATGGAAGTATTACTAACTATGCACTATTTTGCCTAAATGATTCTCCCTACTTAATTTCCTAACTAATGTTATGTCCCTCCACATATCTGAGTTCAACCATATATTTGTCTATATTCAAGTGTTTAAAGTCTTGTTCTATTTGCTATAATATATATATATTTGTTTTTAGATTTTATCCTATAAATTTGTTAACACTCATTTTTTTGTCAATTTTGTCTCTAATTTCTATTACTTGATGTGATAATTTTTTATGAAGGCTTAGACTGGAGCTTTTCTCCCCAGGCCTCCGCTGAAAATGGGCACTGTCCCAGTCATACCATCCCGGTAAACAAATGTAAAATAAATAAATACTTATACTGATATCAGCTTGTAAATAACTGCATCAAGTTTAATATGGAAACTCTACTATATGCAAAAACTTGGCCAGTTTCATTTGATAATGTACCCCCAAATCATTCACTTTTAGTATTAACAGCTATTTCCAGGGGCGACTCGTGGCATTGTACTGCAGGACTGCAGCCCCCCCAGCTGTGTGAAGAAAAGAAAAAAAAATTAACTTTGTAAAATAAAATATTTCTAAATTAAACCGGCTGACTAGTGCTGTAAATGAGTCAGACTGACTCGCAAAGTCCCGGAACTCGAACTGTGCATGCTCGTTGCTTGGCGAGTTTTTTTTTTTTAAGTTTCCTTAAATCTGGACTGTCTCAGACTGCTGTAAAGGCAGTCCAGATTATGGAGAGTAGTGCATCAGTGCGATGCCCGGAAGTCTGTGCGGTTACCCGCACAGTAAAGTGGAAGGGGGTCAGACTACCACGTCCGCAGTCACGTACGTGACGTGGATGGCAGGAGGGCTACTGATTGGTTCTCACTCTCTTTCTAAAAATGAGAGCGAGAAACAATCAGTAGTAGCAGGCAGTGCAGGTCCTTCTGGTTACTTGCTAGTTGCTACAGGTGTGCTCTACCATTGAAAACAGCTTTTTTTGGGGCTTGCAACTTGCTAATATGGTCAGGCTATGCTACGGAGAGGAAAGAAAGATTTCTGATTCTGAATTCTTCTGACTACTTCATTTGTTGTTCGTGATGAGCTGATGACAGAAACGGAGAGTCTCAGTCACTTATCATTTAATTTTTTTTTAAAGTTGAGGTAAGTCAAGTGTCTGACTGATGGACTCAACTCCCTCTAAATTAAAATAAATAAAAATGTTTTAAGATGATTATGAACAGACAGACTAGAGGTTATTATAGTAGGAATTCCGTTAAAGGTTTTTGCATTCCGTAGGCGTAGTCTGACCAGTGAACAACAAGTATTATATTTCTTGTATTAATTTTAATACAAAAACAGAAAATATCATAATCAGGCAGGTGATCCTGCATTGTTAGAACTTTTACTCATGTAGATTTTACGTTTATTTAGTAAAAAAGTAGGTACACTGAGCCATTTACATTTTAATGACTACTTGATGTGTGCATGTCTGTATGTACATGGTCCACTCACTGTAATTACCTAAGGCATGACCCTGAAAGCAAACAGGATGAGTCTGTATGTACATGGTCCACTGTATTTACCTAAGGTATGACTCTGAAAGCAAACAGGATGAGTTAAACTCATCAAGATGTACAACCACTGAAACTGCGGATTCCATTAGTAGAAAAGCATTTTTTTCACAGGAAAGCAAGTTCCCCTGTCAACCTTATCCCTTAATTCTAAATACTAACTCCTTAGTTGTACAACTATGGGGAAAGACAAACATCCTACCTGCCTGAAAAAAGGACTCAGACAATTGCAGTATAGCAGTAGAGCTAATCACTGTAGAAGCATTATGGGAATTTATAACCTCAGGATTAGTGAAATTATATTTATTTAGTTCCCATTCGTCGAATGACGTGTGTGTGTGTGTGTGTGTGTGTGTGTGTGTGTGTGTGTGTGTGTGTGTGTGTGTGTGTGTGTGTGTGTATGCTGTCTCACACATGCACATGTGTATATGGGTGTCAGTGTATGTAGGAGGCTGAATAATGCATGTGTCAAATTCAGTTGTGGCTAAGTCATTAGTAGATACTAAGTGCTGGCAAATGGATGCCAAAGAGCTACACAGACTAACAAATGAATGATTTGATATTTAAAGAGAAGCTGTCAGGCTGTAACTCAGACATATAACAAACTATGTGTATGGTACCACAGAAGTTATAAAGACGTTTTTATAGGTAGGACTATTTGTGGGATTTTGCAAGACTCAGGGCAACTTATTGTTGCCAGTGACAAGTAAATGGTGGAAATAGAATGACTAAACTTCTCAAATTACAAAACAGATCATTTAAAACATTTTTACCAAACCAAGTTCAAGTAATGGGCAGACAAGTTTCAATGACCACAGGCTGATCTTATCCCAAGCATTGGTTGAATCTAGATAAGCAATGAAGCACTTTTCTACATGTTTAATTTACAGAATTAAATGAGCATATTTTTCCTTCTCTTATCTGGCCAAAGGACATTAGAATACCACTTTTTTCTCGAAAGTGTCATGCTTGGTTCGTTAAAGCTTTCTGTAAAATGTAAAGAGTAAAGACGGCATGTTAGAACAGCTTCAAATGAACTGCCATCCTTAAGAATGATGCTATTACTATATACAAATACTTGCACATTAATACTGGATTTTGGATGCATATTTTTTAAACATTTTATTCAAAGAAAAACAGCTGTGTTATATCAAATCAGACATGATCTCTTAATTAGGTAGATCTCTTCATATTTCTTTGTGACCTTTTTGTGCTGACGTTTGTATTATAAAACTTAAAGGTTCAGACTGTCATCACTTTTAAACAAATCCTTAATTGCTTCGCAGATGGCATCTTTCTCCAACTATCTTTTTATAATGACAGAAGTATATACTTTGGCTTTTAGTATGTAAATAATTTTTGCAGAAGAATTTACGTGCCGAGTTGCTGGCCCTGACGCACAACCAAGGTATGCCCATTCACGCATGTCTCCACACAGAAGATGCTCTAGCTGAGAATTGAACCGGACAACGTCTTGCTGTGAAGCAACAATGCTACCGCAGCACCACCACCACAGTATTATCAGTGAATAGTGGTTTCCTTTAAAGTGTAGTACTTCTTTATTGTAAATAAGACACCTTCATTTTGTGGGTATGGCTGCACGAGAAGCACCTTACTTATTCTGTATTATTTTTACACTATGTTGTGCACGTGTACATGATAATAAGGTAGTTTGCAGACAGAGGAGTAATGCATGAAAGTTGTTTTTAAGCTTGTATTCTAAGGTCAGTAAATGTCTGAAGAGATCTCTGCTGAAAAGAAGCACCAACTCTCCTCACTATAACTTGGCTGTTTACCCTATAGATGTGTGTCTTTGATCTTGCCGAAAATATAAGGTGCTAATGGCCTGCGTGTAAATAATACAGATTCTCCAATGCCACAGATAATGAACTCTTTATTTAAGTTTAGGTAAAATGAACATAAGGCTCATAAAAATTCTTACACTGAGAAACTTTTTTATAAATTTGTGTTTTTTGGTAAATTAGTGGCAAATCATTAAAGACTGAAGTTACAAAGTAATAACAGACATTGGAGTTTCATACTTCATACCCTTCAGAAAATTCATGCTAATGCAAAACCTGTTATTCTATCAAATTTCTAAGTTTGTAAGAGCAATATTTAAAAATTGTCCCTATTTTTGGTCCTTTGTCCCACTTTTATACATTGTTTTGTCCAGATTTCTTGCTCTAAGAGGTTGAGAGGTATGTTTGCAAGATGTACATTGTTTAATGAATCTGACCTAGGCTAAAATTTGCACATCGTAACTAAGTAACCTTAAATAAATGCGCACAAGCTTCAGAGATGTTTTATGCTGGCTAATGCAGCTTGAAATATACAGAAGGTGCAACTGGGATAGGTATACATACCAACGCAGAATGAAACTCTGTGTACTGTAGACTGCAGTGTGAAAGCATGTGTGTACATTGCAAGTAAATGTATGGCAATGTGGATTTTATTTTACTCCTTCTACCTTACCAGAGATGTTTGCTATCACAGTATACTGTATGTATCTTATGTATATATAAATCTTTGTTAGTTGGATCTTTTCTCCCCTTGGCCTCACTGAAAAGGGATTTTATTGTCAGTCGTATTTTCCCAATAATCAAATGCAATAAATACATTCCCATATAGCAGCTACCTACACTATATGTAATCGTAGCTTACTCATGTCTTGGAGAGGAATACAAATGCTAAACAGACCATGGACAGGGTACATAGCAGAGCTAGGTTGGAATCTTAAAGCTGTTCAATGGAAAGGAAGGGCAAACTGCAATATGTAGCTGACCATGCTATACTCTAAGTAGGCAATATGAGATAGAGAATAGTTGGAGTTTTTTGAGTCTATCTATATAGGACATGTGTTTAAGGCCTAGGATCCTCTTTGTGAGGTGCTTTTGCAGCCTCTCCAGCTGTTTTAAATACACTATCTTCTGCCTGCTCCTTTTGCACTGCCTTCTCAGTTCTGCAAGAAACAGCTTCTTCATCAAGGATAATTGTAAACTGTTTTATTGATGCTTAACCCTATCTGTACTGGTTAGCACTGAATATTAAGCTAGTCCCAGTAATGCTGGCATAACAAGGAATGTGTGTCCATTTTAGATGATGTCGGGCCAATTAAGTGATATCATCTTGAAAGTCATCCACAGTATTTGTATGCCAGTGAGGCATGATTAGGTTGGTTTGGAGATGTGCTGAGGAGGGATACTAGGTATACTGGGAAAAGGATGATAAGGATGAAGCTGCCAGGTAAGATCAAAAGAGGAAGGCCTAAGATAAGGTTTATGCATGTGGTGAGAGAGGATATGCAGGTGGTTGGTGTGACAGAGAAAGATGCAGAGGACAGGAAGAAATGGAAACAGGTGATCCTCTGTGGTGACCCCTAATGTGACCAGCTGAAAGAGAAGACTACAAGCACTTATTTGGAATCAGGTGGGGTCACGTGAATAGTGTTTGCTTGGGAAACTTTAAACTGTCCCTTTTGAGCCTCCATGAAAAAGGGGGGAAAAAGAAATCCAGTATGACCTGATGTGCTCCAGACCACAGCTTCTCATCAGGTGCAGAAATAGAGTACGAAGTACTGTTTGCAGCATACCACAGAGGTAAGTGTTCAAACCATCCTGCATATACATGTAACAATATGTGCTGTGTAGAGTATTCAGCATGCACCATAGTGACTGAGCATTTATTTCATGTAAATTGGTATGCATGTTCAGCATTGATCCCACTGTACCATAGCCCCACCCCTTTTAGTTGGCCACACCCCTTCCTGTTGGCCCTACCCGTTCAGCTGTCTCCTGCAGCCCCCCTTTGATTTGAAGCCACCAGCCACCACTGGCTATTTCATAAAGATCATTTTTCCTAAAATCTGAAAAAGAAGCCCTACATAAAGAACGAAGCAGAGCTGCATTAAACATTTGTTGTCCTATATGTCTTTTGTCTGCCTTGTCAGAAATTTTATAAAAATTGTAGTCATTCATGATTATTTCACCATCTAAGCATATACAACCATTCCTTAAATTGTCAGCATCAATTCAGGCCTAGTTACAACACTGATACTTCACAACCGCTTGTTATAGAGGACATCTGCTATGATATGAGTCATGGCCAAGTAGCTACATAGTCAGTTTTTCTCGGATCTTGCCAAAGTATTCAGGACTTTTGTCAGTGCAAAACTTTTCATGAACTTAGAAAGCTGTGACCTTTCTCTCAGGGCCACTTAATGATACAATAGTTAACCATAAGAAAGAGACATTGGTTAGGTGGAATTATGATGCTGTCATCTAACCACTGCCTGGAAAAATTAAATAAGACACACCAACTGTTGAAAAACAAAAAATGAGATGATAGTAGTTCCAGAGACACACTGAAGCTACTGTCATCTCATTTTTTTGTTGTCTAACAACTGCCTGTTATTGTTGGTATCCATTTCAGCTTATCACTGTTCTTACTTCCTTATAATGCACTTGGGAATGACACGGTCTGTTTCTGAGAATGTACAAAATGGGTCCAATGTGCTAATGACACCAATATTTTTTTCATGAAATACTAACACAGGTAACAGACAGTAAAACGTAGCTTTGATTCATTGCACCAGTGTCTTAAAACTATAAGGCTTCAGCTTATTTATACTAAGAGAAAACATACACTTCTCAAGCAATAGTCTTATAATCTAATAAACATATCCTATCTGGAAAACAATTTCATCCCTTTAGCCTATTAAAAGACTGTCTTACTTTAATATCTTTGGAAAAGTCATAAGTTGTGGAAATAAGCTAAACAAAGTTGCTTGATCTGTTCAGTAATAATCAGTTACAGTCTAACAAACAAAAACATAATGCTGCATTAAATTAGTGAATCTGCTCCTGTACATCTCCAGGATAAATATTGCTGTTAAATCAGTGAATCTGCTCTTGTATGTCTCCAGGATAAATATTGCTGTTAAATTAATGAATCTGCTGCTGTACATCTCCAGGATAAATATTGCTGTTAAATTAGTGAATCTGCTCCTGTATGTCTCCAGGATAAATGTTGCTGTTTTCTTTAGCTTCCCATATCATCAGACCATTTCACTTCATTCAGAATCCTATGGCCGGTAATAGTTTTACTAGCATCTCCCAGCCATATACATAGTTTTGTGGCAGTACTCACTCCTACCTCTATACTTCTAATATAAACCTTATCATATATATATATATATATATATATATATATATATATATATATATATATATATATATATATATATATATATATATATACATATACATATTATCTCTGAACCTTCTTTATTACCCATTTCTTAACTAAAATATTATTATTTTCTGTGCTTCTAACCTCCCTTTCTTTGAATTTGGAAGCACTAATTACATGATCTATTATCTGTATGACAAATTCACTAATGCATTTCTTGAAATGCTCACTGTTCATCATCTACTGGTGCATTAGTATGTTTTACACTGTTATATCTGCCTTTATTTTCATATGAATGTAAACTAATTAGCAAATGTATGTGCATTTGTTAACGTGCATTACTCAATGTCTGTTCATGTATATTACTGAATGCTTGTTTAAATATTTGTAATATGTTGGGGTTTTATATCCCTGGCCTCTGCTGAAAAGGGTTTTTTGATTAAACATAGTCAGACAAACCTGGTAAACAAAAATCAAAATAAATAAATTAAAAAGTGTTTGGCAATAATATCACCTAAGACATGTAAAATAACAGGATCATCTTATTGGTGGATAGTACAAATATATATCTGGAGAAGATGGAATGTGAGCTGTTACTAAAAACATGAGAAAGCAGTGGATGAAAAGACACAGCTGAGTCTCACAGCTCAAAAATGCAAGGTGATAAAATTAAGAAGCAATTAGCAAAGGGTGGTACACAAGCAGGGGGTGCAATGTGAAGTTGCTTAACATGTAAAAGGTTTAGCTGTAACTGCAGTAATAAATACAATGGACACAGTGCAAAAAGGAAGCAATCAAGGTCAATGGCATGCTCCAGCCATAGAGTCTGTAGTCTAGGGACAAGGATGCAGTTCTGTTGCTGTGCACGAAATGTATGTCCCAGATGGAACAATGTATCCATGTCTGGAGGCTGTACAGGAGCAAGGAGAAAGGAGAAACCAATGCCTGAGAGATTACACTAGATGGTCAGTTGCATGTTGGAAGGAATGGAAAGAAAGTCCCAGTAAAGGTTTGTTCTCCTGGAGGGGTAGAATGGAAATGTGATACAATACAGGCCCAAAAGTTCAGCAAGGTGAATTGTGAAGGAATTTCACTTATGAGAAATTAGAGACGTAGGACTGCTCATGTTTTACAAACTGAAGAACCAGGCTTCAGTTGGGACACAAGAAAGTATTCTTTCACTAAGATGGTCTTGGCCAAATGCATTTTTTTCTTCAATAATGCATAATATAATACAAAATAAACAGATTTTCTAAAAAGGGCACTTTACGACTAAAACCAGTGTAGTGGAAATGGTAAGAAAGGGTCCTGAGTTCAGGTTACAACATGTGAGCAGATGAGACAGGCCATCTCTTTTCCTTTGTCTGGCAGATTTGTTTGTACATGTAGAGAACAAGATGAAAGTCCTTCTGCATATATATCAGATAAATAGTAACGAGTCCTGTAATATATCAGATAAATAGTAACGAGTCCTGTAATATATCAGATAAATAGTAACGAGTCCTGTAATATATCAGATAAATAGTAACGAGTCCTGTAATATATCAGATAAATAGTAACGAGTCCTGTAATATATCAGATAAATAGTAGCATGAGTCCTGTAATATATCAGATAAATAGTCCTGTAATATATCAGATAAATATGAGTCCTGTAATATATCAGATAAATAGTAACGAGTCCTGTAATATATCAGATAAATAGTAACATGAGTCCTGTAATATATCAGATAAATAGTAACGAGTCCTGTAATATATCAGATAAATAGTAACGAGTCCTGTAATATATCAGATAAATAGTAACATGAGTCCTGTAATATATCAGATAAATAGTAACGAGTCCTGTATAATTTGCCCTTGCAATGCAACATGGTGTCTACGAGTTAAACACTGCTAGCATTATCTCCCATTAATTTTAAGAAAGATGGACAAGCTCAGGAGCTAAAAGCCTGTATCATCAATAAGCATTCTTACATATCTGCAAGTATCCCATGTAACTCAACTTATTTAAATTCAATCTTATTTTTTTTAAAGAACAATACTAATTAACTGAAGTAACAAATTTTGGTTTGAATCTCTAATTCCCTTTTCATTAACAAAACATTTTATGAACAAACTATCTCCACATATTTTTAACTCTTAGAATAATAAACATCTTTATTATGGGTACCAATGTTTTGAAGGGCATACATGTAAATCTGCTGAAAATAGTTGCTTATAATTTAATATCAACAATTAATTAAATTACTTACAATTAGTTTTAACATAATTCCAAACTAAGTTTTTATATTATCCAAATGTGCATTAGTTGAAATTCCTGAATGGATACTGATGCTATTTGAAACTACTTATAAACATCGAGAATTTAATAATTTAATTTTGAAAATATATCAAATGTTAGCCAAGGATTATTCAAACTTAGATAAGAATTTTTAGAATTTTTTTAACTAAAGAGTTTTTTATAGTCTTCACTGAGCAATATAAAAATCAACTTCTTTCGGCCATTAAAAATATGTCTTGGACCCTTTATTGGAGTATATTTACTTGGAAATTTTTATTTAGATAATTTATAACAGAGTAGCACAAATGACAAAAGAAAATCTCTCTAGCTATTGGAGATGTAGTAAACAAACTACAGCTAAGTGGTCACATATGTTTTTTGATTGTCACATGGTTCGGAATTTCTGGGTAAAAATGCAAGATTTTTTAAAACATCACGGAATGATACATTTATTTGAACAAAATAAATAGTTCTTTTTAATGTTCTAGGAATTCATAAACCAAACAAATGCTTTTCTTATTTAACTTGGACTATACTTGCTGGAACTATTACTAGGAACTGGAAAACATCTTCAGAAATGCATTTTGAAGAATTTCTTACTCTTCTAATGGAAGTAGCAATTAAAGAAATCTAAGTAAACTAAAAGAGAATTTATCCAAACAAGTGGATGAATCCTTGGATGAAGGTTTTGCCCCTTATGGAATCATCATCATCATCTACTTAATTATTTGGACTGTTGTTCATCATCAAATGTCTGCATTGTATTGTATTTTAAAGTTTATTTTTTTATCTTTGCATTTTTTCTCAAAAAAAAAAAAAATATTTCAGAAAAAAAAGCATTCCTACAAAGTTATTAAAAAAAGTGACACAACTGATCTATGGTTTAAAAAAAAACTCTTTAAAGTTATTGAATGCCTAATGATTGTTTAGAGTAATAAAGCCATTTTAATATCATAAGCCATATTTTTAAGTTGCTAGAATGGTCATCACAGCAGGGTTATAATGTCTTGTTATGTAGATCATAAGCTGCTATGTTGCAGTTGAGTGGGTCTTGGCATGGATGCATATCTTTCCTTTGGTTGTAAAGTTAATTGAGAGAATGCATACATGTTTAGATATCTCCATGTTATTTCAGATGTCATACACGTTCAAAAAGGTTACAGTAGGACCCTGTATGAGGTTTACTTTTGTTGCTGTCACTTTGTACCAGCATATGGTAAATGTCTTAACACTGACAATGATTTGTGGCAGGATGATAGTTCTGTGCTGTCCATCTGTCTTTGATTAGTACCTATCATATGCAGACATCAAGAGGGTTGACTCATTTCAGCACTTCATTTAGTTACATCCTTCCTGGATGCAAAAGGCTGAGTGGTACAACATCAGATTATGTCTTAAAACTGATAAACTGGAAATGCCCTTACTGGATGTAAAACATTGAGTGATACCTCAGCCATTCATTTGTGCATCTGCTGGCAGTTTAGATTATTTCATATGTTCATAGGTGTACAACTAACAAACACTGAGGCATTTTTAAGCCTAGCCACACATCCCACATCTCTGACAACTTTTGGTACCCCTGGTAAGTGTAATCAGAGGCCTTGGAGGTAAAACATTTGCAAGGAGGGGCCTGAGAAATTAACCATTTACAGGCTGCCTGTGTTCATTAGAGACATAGTTGCCAAGGCAGGGATGAATTTCTGTTCCCCATCCAATTTTCCAAGTTACACCTGAACTGGTTTAGGAAGGAACTCTGCTTAACATAGATGAGGGGCCTGTTCCAGAGGAGGAGGAGTCTCTGGGATACCTATCTGTGTCTCCAGCAGGTCCTATTTATATCACAGGCAAGGTTTAAGGCTTTAGAATGGGTTAGTCTGGTGCTGTTTGTTTTGCAGATATACATGAGGTCCATCAGAGTGGGGGGTCTGGTGATACCCTGTATTCCAGCCATAGATTTCCTCTCTACAGCCTGTAGAAGACAGAATACAGGGATAGGTTGTGGCAGTAGTGCATAATCATATAATGCAAATACTTACTGAACTGAGTACCTTTGGACATTTGTAAATACTGCAGGAAATGTCCCTGGCATTTAGAGTTGTGATCTTTCTTACTTATGGCACAGACAAGGTTCAGAATGGTTAATAGCTTAATCCTCCTTTCCAGTTTATTATGAAACCTCCATTACTTGATGACATGTCCTATAAAGTGTGTAAGGTTACACTAATGAAATGGTAGGCTTCTAGTAAATCCCCAAATTGTGGACCTTTATGCATTTTTTTGGACAATCAGATGATTGCCTTGTCGATAGTATAATACCCCATGTAACAGCATATGTAGTTGTAATCAGGGAATGCTCCTATATTACACAATAACCACCAAAAGAAAATTATTAACAAACCACCAAAGGCCACATAAATCTACATAAAAAGAGTAGTTTTAATAAAGAATAAAAAAATTCTAGCACCTCAGCTACAGTAGCCTTCAAGGTGTAAAAATGCATTAAAAAAGCATACCTTATATACATCACATAAAACAACAGCACATGATTAATAGCCCAGTTCAACAATTAAACATTTAAATAATCATTAAACAAGGTATCTCCAGTTACATTCAGCTTTTAACCCAGAAGGAATAAATGTGCCAAACTTCAATATATACATAGTGTCCTTATACAGCAACTTATGTTGTAATGTTACCTTTTCACCACCTTTAAGTACAGCTTGCTGCAAAATTGTTGCCTTTAACCTATCTGGGTTCCTTTGATGGTATGGATGAAAGTGTAATGCAGCTGGGCTTTCTCATGTAATTTTTAACACCCCTAATATGTCCTTATCTTATTTTAATCACGCTTTAGCTTTCCCCACATAAAACAAATCACATGGACATTTAAGTGCATAAACTAAAATTTGTAGCTGAGCACTAGAGGGTTTTTATTCTTTATTAAAACTAGTCTTTTTTTGGAAATTCACATGGCCTTTGGTGGTTTGTTAATGCTCCTATATTACTCCTCTCTATTCCTGTGTCTCACACACACACACACACACACACACACACACACACACACACACACACACACACACACACACACACACACACACACACACAAACACACACACACACATACACACGTATTTAGAGCCCTGTGTTTCACTAATGTGACATCCATTTTTCATCAAAAAACTTATATTGATAGTATAGTCCATCAGAATATAGCTGTATTAGTGAATAGGAACAGAGCATTCATATTTTTCACTTATATTGCAAATACAGTGCACTTAAACTGATTTTTGCAAGATGAAATAATGGTGCACTAAGAGTATTTATACTTTTCCCTCTGTTTTGTAGCCTCTATAGTGGTTAAAGTGTTGGGGATACAGTTGGCTTACCTTTTACGACAACATTTCTGTGTTTTGTTATCAAAGTTTCAATGGTTTGCACCTGGTCAGTTGGATTTCAGTGCAACATGACACTGATGGCTCCATACAAATCCATATATCAATATCTATAGCTATAACACTATCAATATCTATATCTATAACACTATCTGTATCAATATCTATATCTATAATACTTTCAATATATATATATATATATATATATATATATATATATATATATATAACACTATCTGTATCTATATCTATATCTATAACACTATCTGTATCAATATCTATATCTATAACACTATCTGTATCTATATCTATAACACGATTTGTATCTATAACACTATCTGTATCTATATCTATATATATAACACTATCTGTATCTATAGCTATAACACTATCTGTATCAATATCTATATCTATAACACTATCTGTATCAATATCTATAACACTATCTGTATCTATATCTATATATAACACTATCTGTATCAATATCTATAACACTATCTGTATCAATATCTATATCTATAACACTATCTGTATCAATATATCTATAACACTATCTGTATCAATATCTATATCTATAACACTATCTGTATCAATATCTATATATATAACACTATCTGTATCTATAGCTACAACTCTATCTGTATCAATATCTTTATCTATAACACTATCTGTATCTATATCTATAACACTATCAGTATCTTTAGCTATAACACTATCTGTATCAATATCTATATATATACAACTATCTGTATCAATATCTATAACACTACCTGTATCAATATCTATATCTATAACACTATCTGTATCGATATCTATATATATAACACTATCTGTATCAATATCTATGACACTATCTGTATCAATATCTATATCTATAACACTATCTGTATCAATATCTATATATATAACACTATCTGTATCTATATCTATAACACTATCTGTATCAATATCTATATCTATAACACTATCTGTATCTATATCTATAACACTATCTGTATCAATATCTATATATATAACACTATCTGTATCAATATCTATAACACTATCTGTATCAATATCTATATCTATAACACTATCTGTATCAATATCTATATCTATAACACTATCTGTATCAATATCTATATCTATAACACTATCTGTATCAATATCTATATATATATATATATATATATATATATATATATATATATATATATAACACTATCTGTATCTATATCTATAACACTATCTGTATCAATATCTATATCTATAACACTATCTGTATCAATATCTATATCTATAACACTATCTGTATCAATATCTATATCTATAACACTATCTGTATCAATATCTATATATATATATATATATATATATATATATATATATATATAGCACTATCGGTATCTATATATATAACACTATCTGTATCAATATCTATAACACTATCTGTATCAATATCTATATCTATAACACTATCTGTATCAATATCTATAACACTATCTGTATCAATATCTATATCTATAACACTATCTGTATCAATATCTATATCTATAACACTATCTGTATCTATATCTATAACACTATCTGTATCAATATCTATATCTATAACACTATCTGTATCAATATCTATATATATAACACTATCTGTATCTATATCTATAACACTATCTGTATCAATATCTATATCTATATCTATATCTATATCTATAACACTATCTGTATCAATATCTATATATATAACACTATCTGTATCAATATCTATATCACTATCTGTATCAATATCTATATCTATAACACTATCTGTATCAATATCTATATCTATAACACTATCTGTATCAATATCTATATCTATAACACTATCTGTATCAATATCTATATATATAACACTATCTGTATCAATATCTATAACACTATCTGTATCAATATCTATATCTATAACACTATCTGTATCAATATCTATATATATAACACTATCTGTATCTATATCTATAACACTATCTGTATCAATATCTATATCTATAACACTATCTGTATCTATATCTATAACACTATCTGTATCTATATCTATAACACTATCTGTATCAATATCTATATCTATAACACTATCTGTATCAATATCTATAACACTATCTGTATCAATATCTATATCTATAACACTATCTGTATCAATATCTATATATATATAACACTATCTGTATCTATATCTATAACACTATCTGTATCAATATCTATATCTATAACACTATCTGTATCAATATCTATAACACTATCTGTATCAATATGTATATATAACACTATCTGTATCAATATCTATAACACTATCTGTATCAATATCTATATATATAACACTATCTGTATCTATATCTATAACACTATCTGTATCTATAGCTATAACACTATCTGTATCAATATCTATAACACTATCTGTATCAATATCTATAACACTATCTGTATCAATATCTATAACACTATCTGTATCAATATCTATAACACTATCTGTATTAGTATCTATAACAATATCTGTATCTATATCTATAACATTATCTGTATCAATATCTATATATATAACACTATCTGTATCAATATCTATAACACTATCTGTATCAATATCTATATCTATAACACTATCTGTATCAATATCTATATCTATAACACTATCTGTATCAATATCTATATATATAACACTATCTGTATCTATATCTATAACACTATCTGTATCAATATCTATATCTATAACACTATCTGTATCTATATCTATAACACTATCTGTATCAATATCTATATATATAACACTATCTGTATCAATATCTATATCTATAACACTATCTGTATCAATATCTATATATATAACACTATCTGTATCTATATCTATAACACTATCTGTATCTATATCTATATCTATATCTATAACACTATCTGTATCAATATCTATATCTATAACACTATCTGTATCTATATCTATAACACTATTTGTATCTATAACACTATCTGTATCTATATCTATATATATAACACTATCTGTATCTATATATATAACACTATCTGTATCTATATCTATAACACTATCTGTTTCAATATCTATATCTATAGCTAAAACACTATCTTTATCAATATGTATATAACACTATCTGTATCTATATATATAACACTATCTGTATCTATATCTATAGCACTATCTGTATCAATATCTACAACACAATCTGTATCAATATCTATATCTATAACACTATCTGTATCTATATCTATAACACTATTTGTATCAATATCTATATCTATAACACTATCTGTATCAATATGTATAACACTATCTGTATCAATATCTATATATATAACACTATCTGTATCTATAGCTATATCTATAACATTATCTGTATCAATATCTATATATATATATATATATATATATATATATATATATATATATATATATATATATATATATATATATATATATATATATATATATAGCACTATCTGTATCTATATATATAACACTATCTGTATCAATATCTATATCTATAACACTATCTGTATCAATATCTATATCTATAACACTATCTGTATCTATAGCTATATCTATAACATTATCTGTATCAATATCTATATATATATATATATATATATATATATATATATATATATATATAACACTATCTGTATCTATATCTATAACACTATCTGTATCAATATCTATATATAACACTATCTGTATCAATATCTATAACACTATCTGTATCAATATCTATATCTATAACACTATCTGTATCAATATCTATATATATCTATAACACTATCTGTATCTATATCTATAACACTATCTGTATCAATATCTATACATATAACACTATCTGTATCTATATCTATAACACTATCTGTATCAATATCTATATCTATAACACTATCTGTATCAATATCTATATCTATAACACTATCTGTATCAATATCTATATATATATATAACACTATCTGTATCAATATCTATATCACTATCTGTATCAATATCTATATCTATAACACTATCTGTATCAATATCTACATCTATAACAGTATCTGTATCAATATCTATATCTATAACACTATCTGTATCAATATCTATATATATAACACTATCTGTATCAATATCTGTGACACTATATGTATCAATATCTATATCTATAACACTATCTGTATCAATATCTATATATATAACACTATCTGTATCTATAGCTATAACACTATCTGTATCAATATCTATATCTATAACACTATCTGTATCTATATCTATAACACTATCTGTATCAATATCTATATATATAACACTATCTGTATCAATATCTATAACACTATCTGTATCAATATCTATATCTATAACACTATCTGTATCAATATCTATATCTATAACACTATCTGTATCAATATCTATATCTATAACACTATCTGTATCAATATATATATATATATATATATATATATATATATATATAAAACACTATCTGTATCAATATCTATATCTATAACACCATCCATATCAATATGTATATATATAACACTTTCTGTATCTATCGCTATATCTATAACACTATCTGTATCAATATCTATATATATAACACTATCTGTATCTATATCTATAACACTATCTGTATCAATATCTATATCTATAACACTATCTGTATCTATATCTATAACACTATCTGTATCAATATCTATAACACTATCTGTATCAATATCTATATATATAACACTATCTGTATCAATATCTATAACACTATCTGTATCAATATCTATATCTATAACACTATCTGTATCGATATCTATATATATAACACTATCTGTATCAATATCTATGACACTATCTGTATCAATATCTATATTTATAACACTATCTCTATCAATATCTATATATATATAACACTATCTGTATCTATAGCTATAACACTATCTGTATCAATATCTATATCTATAACACTATCTGTATCGATATCTATAACACT
Organism: Protopterus annectens; assembly: GCF_019279795.1. Lineage (NCBI taxonomy): Eukaryota > Metazoa > Chordata > Ceratodontiformes > Protopteridae > Protopterus > Protopterus annectens. The sequence goes on along the minus strand of NC_056748.1, from coordinate 1,091,100,022 downwards.
ATCTGTATCAATATCTATATATAACACTATCTGTATCAATATCTATATCTACAATACTATCTGTATCAATATATATAACACTATATGTATCTATATCTATAACACTTTCTGTATCTATAGCTATAACACTATCTGTATCAATATCTATATCTATAACACTATCTGTATCTATAGCTATAACACTATCTGTATCAATATCTATATATAACACTATCTGTATCAATATCTATAACACTATCTGTATCTATATCTATAACACTATCTGTATCTATATCTATAACACTATCTGTATCAATATCTATAACACTATCTGTATCAATATCTATAACACTATCTGTATCAATATCTATATCTATAACACTATCTGTATCAATATCTATATATATCTGTATCTATATCTATAACACTATCTGTATCAATATCTATATCTATAACACTATCTGTATCAATATCTATATCTATAACACTATCTGTATCAATATCTATATATATAACACTATCTGTATCAATATCTATAACACTATCTGTATCAATATCTATATCTATAACACTATCTGTATCTATATCTATAACACTATCTGTATCAATATCTATATCTATAACACTATCTGTATCAATATCTATATCTATAACACTATCTGTATCAATATCTATATATATAACACTATCTGTATCTATATCTATAAAACACTATCTGTATCAATATCTATATCTATAACACTATCTGTATCAATATCTATATCTATAACACTATCTGTATCTATATCTATAACACTATCTGTATCAATATCTATATATATAACACTATCTGTATCAATATCTATAACACTATCTGTATCAATATCTATATCTATAACACTATCTGTATCAATATCTATATATATAACACTATCTGTATCAATATCTATAACACTATCTGTATCAATATCTATATCTATAACACTATCTGTATCAATATCTATATCTATAACACTATCTGTATCAATATCTATATCTATAACACTATCTGTATCTATATCTATATCTATAACACTATCTGTATCAATATCTATATATATAACACTATCTGTATCTATATCTATAACACTATCTGTATCAATATCTATATCTATAACACTATCTGTATCAATATCTATATATATAACACTATCTGTATCAATATCTATATCTATAACACTATCTGTATCTATATCTATAACACTATCTGTATCAATATCTATAACACTATCTGTATCAATATCTATATATATAACACTATCTGTATCAATATCTATATCTATAACACTATCTGTATCTATATATATATAACACTATCTGTATCAATATCTATAACACTATCTGTATCAATATCTATATCTATAACACTATCTGTATCAATATCTATATCTATAACACTATCTGTATCTATATCTATATCTATAACACTATCTGTATCAATATCTATATCTATAACACTATCTGTATCTATATCTATATATATAACACTATCTGTATCAATATCTATAACACTATCTGTATCAATATCTATAACACTATCTGTATCTATATCTATAACACTATCTGTATCAATATCTATATCTATAACACTATCTGTATCAATATCTATATCTATAACACTATCTGTATCAATATCTATATCTATAACACTATCTGTATCAATATGTATATATAACACTATCTGTATCAATATCTATAACACTATCTGTATCTATATCTATAACACTATCTGTATCAATATCTATAACACTATCTGTATCAATATCTATATCTATAACACTATCTGTATCAATATCTATATATATAACACTATCTGTATCTATATCTATAACACTATCTGTATCAATATCTATATATAACACTATCTGTATCAATATCTATATCTATAACACTATCTGTATCAATATCTATAACACTATCTGTATCAATATCTATATCTATAACACTATCTGTATCAATATCTATATCTATAACACTATCTGTATCAATATCTATATATAACACTATCTGTATCTATATCTATAACACTATCTGTATCAATATCTATATATATAACACTATCTGTATCTATATCTATAACACTATCTGTATCAATATCTATATCTATAACACTATCTGTATCAATATCTATATCTATAACACTATCTGTATCAATATCTATATATATAACACTATCTGTATCAATATCTATATCTATAACACTATCTGTATCAATATCTATATCTATAACACTATCTGTATCAATATCTATATATAACACTATCTGTATCAATATCTATATATATATAACACTATCTGTATCAATATCTATATCTATAACACTATCTGTATCAATATCTATATATATAACACTATCTGTATCTATATCTATAACACTATCTGTATCAATATCTATATCTATAACACTATCTGTATCAATATCTATAACACTATCTGTATCAATATCTATATATATATAACACTATCTGTATCAATATCTATATATATAACACTATCTGTATCAATATCTATATCTATAACACTATCTGTATCAATATCTATATCTATACTATATATCTATATCTATATATATATCTGTATCAATATCTATATATATAACACTATCTGTATCTATATCTATAACACTATCTGTATCAATATCTATATCTAAAACACTATCTGTATCAATATGTATATATAACACTATCTGTATCAATATATATAAAACACAATCTGTATCAATATCTATATCTATATATATCTATATGTATATATATATCTATATATATATATATATATATAACACTATCGGTATCTATATCTATAACACAATCTGTGTCAATATCTATATATATAACACTATCTGTATCTATTGCTATATCTATAACAGTATCTGTATATCAATATCTATATATATATAACACTATCTGTATCAATATCTATATCTATAACACTATCTGTATCAATATATATATATCTATAACACTATCTGTATCAATATCTATATCTATAACACAATCTGTATCAATATCTATATCTATAACACTATTTGTATCTCTAACACTATCTGTATCAATATCTATATATATAACACTATCTGTATCTATATCTATAACACTATCTGTATCAATATCTATATATATAACTATCTGTATCTATATCTATATATATAACACTATCTGTATCAATATCTATATCTATAACACTATCTGTATCAATATCTATATATATATAACACTATCTGTATCAATATCTATATATATAACACTATCTGTATCTATATCTATATATATAACACTATCTGTATCAGTATCTATACCTATAACACTATCTGTATC